>NW_007728381.1:155319-162693 GCF_000696425.1 Galeopterus variegatus
CAAGGCCCTGTTTGGTCCACTCACCAAGTCTTCATTACCTCTCCCAGGCTTCAGATATCTTCGTACTAGGAACTTCCCTACTGACTCTACTTTATTTATTTATTTTTTTTGTCTTTTTTACTGACCGGTAACGGGATCGCAACCCTCGGTGTCACGCCTGTACCGGGGACCGGCAACGGGATCGCAACCCTCGGTGTTGCGCCTGCACCACGCTCAACCAGTGAGCGGGAACCGGTCTCCACATGGGATCCGAACCCTTGGCAGGAGCGTCGCCACGCTCCCAAGCGGCGCACTCTCCAGTGCACCACCGGGCCGGCCCTAATGACTCTACTTTAAATTGTTCTCCTCTAGTTTCTCGACCTTCCCACCCGACTCTATATTTCTCCAAAATACTTATCACCCTATAAAATGCTATGTATTTACTTACGTTCTTATTTATAGAGAGGGATCCTTTCACTAAAATGCTACAACCAAGAGAACAGAGATTTTTATCCTTTTTGTCCATTGCTCTATGTGTCCTCTATATCTAGAAAAAGACCTGAAACCTCACTGGCACCCAATAAATATTTATCAAATGAATGAATGAAATAAAAATTCATATGCTAAAAGTTCAGAAGAGTGACTTAATAATTCCTACCCATATTTGAAAAGGATTATTTATGTAAATAGTCAAAAATTACTAATAATTAAGAATATGTGACATCCTTGTTCATTAAGAGAATTCTATGAACACATGGATAAATTAGTTCTAACTGGACTTACAATCAAAATGGTGGAATAGACAGTCCCCAGCATCACCCTCTCCCATAACCGACCAATTTACAACTCTTAAAAAGCAAAGACTGCCAAGCTGGGGCCGCTAGAGCTCAGGGGAAGAGAAGCAGGGACCTACAGAGTTCATGAAGGCAGGAGAAGCCAAGATGAGAGAAAGAAAGGACCAGTCTGACCATTTTGAGCCTTGACCCCTTCAAGGCTGGCTCTGGTGAGCACATGGAGCAGGAGCTGGCAAAAGTTGCTGCTGTGCCCTTCATATGAAATTGCTTGGAGACTGCAGGGGAGAATAGAGCCTTAGTGGCCCCCAGGCCTTCAAGACCACTGGCAGGGTTCCTGTGGACCCACGTAGGAGCAAGAGGCCACAGACAATTGAAAAAAGGAGCCAATCAGAGGCCAATGAGTCATCGTAAGGGACCAGCATATGGCCCATCCCATGTGAAGTGTCTGGAGTGCAGGGGTGGTGTGGGGGAAAGACTGGCCCACTGGGAGGACACTGGGGCACAGCACAGACAGCTGACCTGCCCTCCAATCAGCACAGGCCACTCAGTAGAGACTGGTCAGGAATATAGAAGTGCAAGGGGTGCAGTTTGCTGAAAAGACTCAGGCCCAAACCAGAGTTTCCATACAACCCAGGTGTCTCAGACCTCACAAAACCTGGAAGTGCTTACAAGGTCAACAATTAAAACCTGAGCTGCACAAAAAGCCTTCCCCAGAGAATCAGCTGCAAAGCAGCAATTTAGCTCAACCACATGGCTCAAGTGAGGGTTCCCACACAGGAAGTTCCCCCATTTTAGAAGTAAGCAAAGGACAACAAATTAGTTCCAGTGCAGAGTTTAAGTGGTGGAAACAGCAAATAATCCAATGCAGTACTGAAAACAAACACAAAAGCCCCACAGAGCAGAGACAAAGTTCTGTTATTAACCAGCAAAGGTCTAACACCACCAAAGAACACCTATGAAACCTAGGAGTGGAAGCCCCCCAGGTTTCCAAGCCAGGGTGGGGGTAGAGCTGAGGGCCTCAGCCACACCTTCCCCAAATCAGCATCTAGCCCAGCCATGACTGTGACGCTGCTCAAACCACCTGGGCTCCCCTGCTGGAATGAGGGGCATGCCACAGGCCTCAACCACAGTCTCCCTCCTTCTTCCTCCTCCCAACTTAATCCTCTCCCTTTTCCCCTCTCCCCATCCCCCCCAACTGCTCCACATCTTAGAATGTAAAAATTAATAAATTTTTAAAAAATTAGTTCTAATTAGTTTTCATTAGTTTTCCTACACAGAATTCTTTTTATTATTAAAACATCTACATCTTTAGATACTGACAATATTTTCTAATGTAGCTTTTTTAAAAAACAAACTCTTCTAGATTATTTATCACTTAAACTGCAATTGTGCTCATGAAAAATGTGAATTTTAATAAATCCTTACAGCATTTTAAATTCAAAATGCTACCACATAAATTGGGTGTTCCTGAATTCCTTTATCCATCTTGAATTAACCAAAGAAATATTAAAATATTACATAATTTCAGAGAATCTCTTTACGATTCTGTGAACGCAACACAGAATGCTACATATAATTAGGAATTAATAGGGAACTCAATCTAAAAATGACTTATAAAGTTCGAAACAACCATATATCTAGTACATGTTTTAATGAAAGTGGCATAATCAGATAAATAATGTTCTGTTTCACAAATGCATAAAATATTCTTTTATTCAAATTAAAGTGTTTTGCATTAGTGAAAAGTGCATAGGTGTATACCAGATGTCACTAATTTTTTTCTTGAAAAATAAAGTTAACTGTCTTTCCCCTCAAGTTATTTTAAAACTATTTTCAATAGCTATTTGTGTGTGTATACACAGTCATCACACTGTATGTCAAAGTATCACACTCTTACTTGACTGGTGCCATCTATAAAATCTGACCAGGGCAGCTACTGGACTTGGAATTACCCATGCAAATCTACCAAGGACACTTAGGGGCCCACCACTCAACCTTCCAGCAGTCAACTCACAGCCACGAACTGTAAATAAATTTTTAATTATTCCATATTTGATTTTTACAATGCTTTGAGACAAGCAATTATGAAAGGCACTTTATTTGTCTGATGTCATTAATATACTTCAATGACAATGAAATCATAGAAAAATGTAGTGAATGGGAGTTTGGGGCATGCCCCAAATACTGTTAGCATTATTTTAGACATGTGATTCAGGACATGTGATTTCTGAGAAAGTTAAGCTCACTAAAATACCTTTACATTTACCTGTAGGTTTTTCCATGGTAAAAGTAGAGTTTTAATTTATTTAAATAAACTTTAGTGGCATTTTCTCCACATATAATCCTCAAAATATTATACCTTTTAGTATACATTTCACATATTTGTAACTAACTTTATATGGCAAAATAATGACTGTTTAAATATCCTTAATTCAAAAATGTCCTTAAATGATGCATAAATACCTTTTAGTATACATTTCACATATTTGTAACTAACTTTATATGGCAAAATAATGACTGTTCAAATATCCTTAATTCAAAAATGTCCTTAAATGATGCATAAAAAATTTCAGCATTACAATTAATACCAAAGGAATAAAGGAAATTAACCACAAACTTAAAATGAAATACAGCTTCATTTTGGGGGAAGGCTTCTCTAGAGAAGGGACTTTTCTAAAATTAAAACTAAATTTTATTAATCAGATAGTTTATTAAGTATAGAATGGGCCCTTTGATGAAATGAAAATAAAGTGGTATTATTTCACTTGGAGAAAAAAAATGTCTGAGAGAAGGGAGCTAAAAGGATATATGTTCATACAGGAATATTTAAAAGGAATTAGCTAACAATGTTCTCTATTTCCATTAAGGAAATGTGTTCCAGATGTGACAAGTGTTTCCCCAGGCCATCTTCTTAGAGGTACAGTAAGGGTGCAGATTAACAACAGAACAATTTTCTCAGTTCTTCAGCCTTTCCAGTCCATCAAGAGATCCTAAATGGGGGTGTTGAGGGGGGGGGCAAGGAAGTAGAGAGGAGAAAGTGGAATCTTATGGTTGCTACTCCCTCCTCTATTTTCCTCTCTCGCGGGCTTAGTGTCTGCACAGCTCCTGAGCTGGATAACCCAGCCGAATAACAAGCTTCCCCATGTGAGCACACGTTGTCCCCCTGCCCCTGGACACTGGCCTCTTTCACAGTCCTGCTGGAAGCTCTGTCTCTGCCACTGTCTGCCCCTCAGACCTCTTTTGGTTTCATTCCTTCTCTCTGCACAGCTGCTCCCAATCTGTACAACACAGGTCATGTTTCCTGCTTTTCAGGCTGCATTGGGGGGCTGTCTATATTAGGTTTTCTCTGGCTCTTGAAGAATTCCTACATTGTAAATCCACTCCCTCTCCTTTTTGCAGAAAGCAGCTCTTCATCTACTCCTCATTGGAGAATGTTTTAATTTCTACCCTTCTAGTCCGACATCCCAATTTCCATCAGCAGATTTTCCTGTTTCATTTTCTTCCTTCCTTTCTCTCTTCCTGTCTCTCCCCTCTTGCTGTCATTAAACAAGAAAAGAGTTAAAATGAACACCAGAGGAATTTTAGTTAAACTTAAGAAA
The DNA here is from genome assembly GCF_000696425.1 of Galeopterus variegatus. NCBI lineage: Eukaryota > Metazoa > Chordata > Mammalia > Dermoptera > Cynocephalidae > Galeopterus > Galeopterus variegatus. The sequence continues at coordinate 159,692 of NW_007728381.1, forward strand.
ATGGCTTCTGACTTTCTCAGCATCACCACCACCATCAGCAATAACCCTTACTGAGGACGTGTATGCAAGAGCTCATGCTAAGCCGGAGGTTTCCGAGCTTTCCTGGTTGGTAGTGCCTTCAGTGAGTCAGTAATTTTTTCATTGTGCCTTTAAGCCAAGTGAAATACCTAACAGTTCTTACCTAACAGTTAAGTAGGTTAGGCCTAAACAATTTAGTTGTTTATGTCCTAAAAACTTACTAGCCATTTGGAAAAATAATACACATAAATTGAACAAAAATTCATACCTTTACTTAACTCTTAAATAACCACAATTACTAATAGAATGCATGTGCCTACTGGGTACTGCAGAACTTCTTAAACCAGAAACCAACACCTTCATTTTCTGTTCTACAATGATTTTGAGAAAGTACTTGCTTTTTGTCATAGCAACTGAGAAAAACCTAGCTTTGTGAAGATAGGATGACATCAAAAGAAATAGAGCATGATCTAATATTGAAACTGAACTACTACAAGCTATAAGTCCCTGTGGAGTTTCACAGAAGTTTAGAATATTGTACAGTGCCCTGTGAGTTTTCTGTAGTGATCCTGGGCACCTTAGCTCATAGGGAAATGTGGTTCTATGCAACTTTGTACATGTCATTTCATGATCCTCTCAATAGTCATGTAAGTTGAGTACTGTCATCAGATAAGGAAACTGAGACAACATCATATCACACAGACCTTACATGGTGGAGCCAGGATTCTATCCCAGAAAGTGTGATTCTGGAGCCCAGATCATCACCAAGCTACAACACAAAGAAGATATATATTCGAGGAATACAACAGAATATTTCTACAAAAGTTTATGGAGTTTTGTCCACTGAATATTTTTAGGAATCAGTCTATCAACTGCCATCTTTCTACAATGGTTAAACATAGAATTTGGGGATTGATGAGGTAAAGTCTCTCCTGTAAACATATTACATGCAATATTGTATCTTTAGGAAACATTATTTTGAGAAAGTTAAACACTTCAAAAGTTCATTTTATAAATATATGATGCTTATTTTACCTGTAGACTAAATCGCCATCAGTGGGCTGAAGTCATGTCCATGATAAATAATAGCCCCTTTTAAAGTCATCACTGTAATGCTTCCAAACCTCTACGTATTATGGTTAGTATTCCAATTAACCAGGTGAACATAAAAAATTCTGATAAATGTAAGAAGGGAACAAAGAAGAGCTAAAATAAACAAGAATTAGTATCATTTCTGAATTTACGTGCATTTTTATGCTGCATGTTAATCTAGTGAATTTTCTTTGAAATTGACATATAATGTTTATAAAACACTTAAGCCAAAATACTCTAAATGTCCCCCTTCCAGAGAGAAAATTAAGTGAATAATCCAAATGAATACCAGTCTAAAAGACTGGAAGTATTTCTAAAATGGCCTTTTATGATCTTAAACTGTCTCTGAACTTTCGTATTTTAATCCATAAGCTCATGTAAATTTTCCATTGTATCTAATAACATTTTGGTTTACTTTTTAAACTTTGTAAATGTATATTTGATGCATTATTTAAATATATTTGACTTTTTTGTTTTTAATTTAACTTTTCCAGCTTCATTGAGGTATAACTGACAAATAAAAATTGTATATATTGAAGGTATATAACATGCTACATTGATAAATGTACACACTGTGAAATAATCACCACAATCAAGCTAATTAATATATCCACCACCTCACACAGTTAAATGTTTTATTTTGTTGCCCTAAATCTGCAAGTAAATTATTGCCGTGGGCAGATACCCTGTGCTCAGGACTTTCTGGTTACTTTAGCAAAAGGGCACATATGCTTTAAGGTACAAATACCAAGGGTTGAAGTGCACATACAGTGCATCATGGGAGAGCACTGTTGCATACTGAAATGAAGATTTCTGAGTTCAGAAGCAAATTTCCGGTAACAGTCTACCTTTATGAAGTGGAGAAATCTTTGGAAATTAAAAATAGAAAGGCTTTCCAAATTATTGAAAATATACTGATGAGCTTTTGGCTCTCAAAATGACATAGGAAGTAAAAATACAAGCAGTATCACGGTTTCTGGCCGTTGGTGTTCTCTCGACTTCTTTGTAGTCAGGTGAACATAACTGGCCATGGTGAGGTCAAGTATGTTGATGATGGGAACATCAGCTCCCCAGCACTGAGCACTTATGGTGCGCCTGGCATTGGGTTGGGCACTTCACATGCAGGATCATACCGAATTACTTAAGCTTCCTTCTTAACCTGGAGTTACCTGAGCATCTGCTCCCTCACTCAGCTCCAGCACAACTGCCTCCCACACCCTGTCTTGTTTGCTTGTGTACTTGTGTGCTCATTTGTTTCTTTGTCGATTGAGGGATTATTGAGCATCTCTATGTTCGTGCTGCTAGAAATGCTCAAAGAAACATGAGGAAAATGAAAATGTTAACACAAATACCATACGATGAAGTGATAATTTATGAGCATGCAGAACTGTTATTAAAATTGTCACATTTGCTTAATCTCAAATTATCAGTTCTGCACCTCTTTTATGGACCACTTGGCCTAGATGAAAAAAGATCCTATTCTTACAGTGATCTTATTCATTCTACAGGAAAGACATTAATTTCTTTCTCTGAAGCCAAATATGTTAGGGTCATTTCTAACTCTTCAAAATCATTTCTTCTGTTTTTCAGATGTTCTTTCAAGCCCACCAATATTTAATTTCTTTTTCTTTATTTAGACTGCCACTCCCCTTAGCCTTAAAGCACAGAATCAATACATCTTTTATCTTGGTTATTCCAAGTGTCTTACCTCTTAACTTCCTGCTTCCCACACTTTTCTTTAGATAATTCTCCTCCCCCACCAAAAAAAAAAAAAGGCTTTTTTTTTTGTCCTTTTTGAGACCGGCTACAACATGCTCAGCCAGTGAGCACTGTGAGCGCACCGGTCATCCCTATATAGGATCCAAACCCGCGGTGGGAGCGCTACTGCGCTC
>NW_007728381.1:163693-169992 GCF_000696425.1 Galeopterus variegatus
AGAATTAGAAGATAATATGAATCTTTCCCTGAATTTTTTGAAGTATCCTTGTACTTAGGAGATAATTATAGGAACAAATAGAGCAAATCATTATTTATGCAACTTAAAGACATCTAGCTATTTAGAAAATATCACTAGATCCTTATAACCCATATTTAAATCTCAAGCCTAGAAATTAAACCCTAAGATCACAGGTGAAGAATACTGATCAATTTACAGAACCACTTGCAACATACCTTAAATTTCCAACATCTCTTTAAAGAAAATAACCCTTTCTATGTAAAACATAAACTGATGATTTTAAGAGAAAAACTATTATCTAAAACACAGTTCCTGAAATGAAGTTGAAGGACAAGAAATGATCCTTGGTTTTAGTTGTTATTTGTTCAGTGGTTTTTCATTGTGGTAAAACACACATAATAAAATCACCATTTCACCCATTTTTAAGTGTACAATTCAGTAGCATTATGCACATTTACAATGTTGTGAAACTACCATTACTATCATTTCCAGAATTTTTCATCATTCCAAACTGGTCAATGTTTTTTACTTAAGTTTCGCCTTTTTCTGGGCTATAGGGTGTCATGAGAGTTTGTTATTTATTTTTAATACATTTTACCCAAGTTGAATACACTATCTTTATGGAATCCCTTTGGTCAAATAATCTAATAGACATACAGAAAAAAGAAACATAGTTATTATGTTTCGATAATCTTTCTGGATCTTTGGTAGCTACTCCTGGGCATCAATTCTTCCTTTAGTTTCTGCTAATTCATCTGGTGAACAGAGAATTCAAGAATTATCTAAGGATGGCAGTAAACCCAACAGATTCTAGGCTCTAATACAACATTGTTCCATTTCAACTGTTTGGTACTTAAGTGAGTCTCTCGTATTCTTTTGTATCTCACAGACTCTTATTCTTTGTTGGCCATTATGTAAATGCTAAAGTATTTTTATACAAAAAAAAAAAAGATATTGTAATGATTTTAATGATTTCCCTCAATGTGCAACTCCAAATACCATTTTTTTAAAAAAATTGTTGCCACTTGGTAGAAGAATTTAAAGATACTGCTAACATTTTACTATCCTAGAAGCATGATGCACAAGAACAATGGTCAAGGAAGAGATTTTGTGTTTTAGTTGAATTTCTTTTACTTGCTTTTTACATGAACTTGGACAACTAATTTATATGAGATTCAATTTCATCTTCAGTATGTGATAATTATACTTCAGTATATTTAAATTTTCTTCTAGCTCAAAATTTTTGATTCAGTGACTAAGCAGTCTTAACATGTGTTCCTATTTCTGAATTCCTTACTATTTCCTCTGCTATCATTATTCTCTTACATTAAAAGCTCAAAGAAGAAAGAGATTGTACCTGTTTAACTCATTTGATATAGGATAGCACCATGGGGCTTAGAAAATACTTTAACTTATTAAGATAGACAGGCTGGTAACAATATAATTTTCAGTGAATCTAATGGGTGTCAAGAACAGAACAGAACTTTTAAAAAAACTCTTTATAAAAACAAGCCTGGGAAATAATAAGTCAAGGTGGTCTTACAATATCAATCGAAAGACACAATTTCATGACTAGACACTGATTAAACTTTGAATCCCATGAAAATAAAGATTTGGCTTTATTTTGGGCTGAGCCCAAAATGTCCCTACATTACTATCAAGAGCGACACAGTGAAATTTCCTGAAAAGAATAAATTCTTCTGCATTATTAACAGAGTACTCTAGAGAAATTAGCTACACTGGGAATTTTCCTCCAGAGAGTTTTTATTACATAATATAACTTACGTTCAAATGAAAATGTAGAAGTAGGAGGTATACTAAAATTTAAGCTTTTAAGGAAAAGACCTGGAAGCACCACCCTATGGATTCAGATCGTCTGTTACAGATGTAGTCAGCCTTCCACAGATATTTTCCTAGTTCCTAAAAAAGCTTAAATGCTTTTCATTTTTCAAAAGGAAATAGCATCTTCACCTCTACTTTTAATATACCCAGTTCTCTAGAGAAATACTAAAATTTCCAAAGAACCTTCATTATCTGTAAATAGCATACATTCCTCAGGATACTACCCTGAGCACCTCAATTCAAATGGTTTAGAACCCTTGCAGATTAAATAATCCAACATAAAATGTTTAACATAAAGCCTGTGAAAAATATAACTTGGTGACTACATTACAAAGAAAATTTCCATCATAACTGGAAGTCAGGCTAAATATGACAACATATTTTGGACTCATCCTTTTACAAATATTAAGTAGGCAGCTAATATATCTGTCAAGCTGCGATTATTAAATAGAACAATGGTTACTAAATTACCAACATAAGAGAAGGCACCAAAATTATAGCCTGGATGCCACACTGAGCAAAAGAAATGATTAACAATAACAGTCCAAACACCATGTGTTCTCTAGTTAATAATAAGGTCTACTGCCCATATACACAACTGGCATGGGAAGAGAAATCTCTCCCCCATATTCATTCCTTTACACACACATACACCCATACACCAGTGAAAGGAGAAAACAAAGGAGGAAAAGGGCTTTGGTATTCTAACTGCAATTCTCACTTCTTATGTGATGATAGAGTTTTTGTGGTACTTTAAAGCACAAAAAGTCTGAATCTAAATAAGTTGCATTCTAACAAAGAAACCTATTCTAGAAGAATGTACAAAGACAGGAATAGGGTTTATTCTACCTTTTTGACCAAATGTCTACTGTACCTTCCAAATAATACATTATCCTCTGTAAGTTTGGCCATAGAAAAGTATTCCAGTTATCCAGTCCAGGTGAGAAATAAAAGATGGCACTGTAAGAATCACAAACTGCAATTAGGAATTCTTTAATATACCAATATCTATCTAGGAAAAGCACTTCAGGCAAAAGTAAAGTAATGGCCACAAACTGCCCCTATTGTCCTGTTCCCTTTGCTGTCCACCTCATTTTGAAAGGCATATGAATTTTCATTTTCTGAGATTAACCCCTGGAATGTCTTAGTCTACACGTGTTATCATAGTTTGTCTCTCCTCCCACTAATAGAGATGCTTTTCATTTCCAAGGATGCTTTAAGGTGTTAAAACCTGCTGGATAGCTGCCATCAGTACTCAAGAGTCATCTTTTTCCCTATAAATCCACTTATGTTGTGTGCTGACTTTATTCATCTTGAGCACCCGAGGTAGGGAACAGATGCCCCATAAAATCTAATTTTAACACCCCCACTAAATTTCTGTTCACTATGCCTACCAGCATTTTCACTTCGTGCCCACTACACGGTCAGTCTCACCTAGAACAGAGATTGAGTTTCTTCTGTCTCTCAGAGGCTGATGATTCACTCTTCTGAAAGTTATTCCAGGGGAAAACAACTCCCCTCTTTAATACATCCTCTATAAAGTTTTAAAACAATTAGACTTAGTGATCCAGAGTATATTTATATTTGGATACTAGAACAGCTTACCTTTAAGTACTGATGGCATTTTTCTTTCAATAGAAATCTTAGAATTAACCACAATTTATAAAACACATTTAAAGAAAAATGAGAGAGAAGGAACGCGGTGCCAGTGGAGACCAAGGTAGGGTGGTCATAAGCCCTGTTCTCAGATGTCCCTCTCCTTTTTTATGTCCTCTCCCACAATGCCAGGCTACAAGGACAAGCATGTACATCCATTCTCCAACACAGTTTGATAACTACTGAGAACATCACATCCTGGAATTGCTCAGGTTGTTTCTAATGTTTACTTTCTCTTTCACTCAGTTGAACTCAAAGCAGGAAGGAGAAACATTTAAGTACTGCTATGTATTGGGGATTTCTCTATGTTATCTCTGTTAATTATCATAACAACCCAACACATTTAGAGTTTAAGTGATTTTTCACAGGAACATCAAAAAAGAAAAATAGAAGCAAGCATTCAATCCCAAATTTATCTTACTCCAAAGCCTATGCTCTTTTCATTTCACTAAGCTGCCTTTCCAAGTCTTTGATATTATTAGAAATCAACATACTGCCAAATTCAGTAAAACAGTGATTCAATAACACACCCACACTCTATGTATAATAAACTTTAAAAATCTTGAGATTTTTAACGTCACATGTATGGACCTAAAATCAATTCTGAATAACAAAGTTGAAGAACATAAATGCCAAGAAACACATAAAAGATCATCAAATGGAGCAATGTGATTTTTAAAAATAAAAAGTAGCTAATATAATTAACATCCTAATCTTAATTAAAATTTTTTAAAATACAACTTTTCAGAGAAATTACAGGATTTCTAAAAAATGAGTTGTAATTAAAGGTATCACCATAACTGTAATTTATAGATAAGTATAATCTGATAATAGAAAACTTGCCTCTCATCTAATAGATGTTGATGGAGTTTGGATGTGTTGTCCCCTCCAAAACTCATGTGAAAATTTGATCCCCAATGTGGCAGTGCTGGAAACTGATTGAGTCATGGGGGCGGATCCCTCATGAATGGATTAGTGCTCTCCCTGGGGGAGGGGGGATTAATGAGTGAGTTCTCGCTCTATTAGTTCCCATGAGAGCTGGTTGCTTAAAAAGACTCTGGCACCTTCTCTTTCTTGCTTGCTTCCTCTTCTCCTTGCTTCCTGTTGCCATGTGATCTGCTTGTACCCACTGGCTCCCTGCCACTTTCCGCCATGAGTAGAAGCAGCCTGAGGCCCATGCCAGATGCAGCTGTCCCAGAATCGTAAGCCAAATAAACCTCTTTTCCTTATAAATTACCCAGTTTCAGGTATTCTGTTATAATAACACAAAACGGACTAATACAGATGTTTAAAATTAAAATAAAAGAGAAGGCGGACCCATGGGATGCAAATTATACAGGTTGTCCAAAGTATTAGATAAGATTCTGTGGAAGAGACCATAAATGGAAATAAACAACCCTTGGGTTAGTGGTGTATAACTGGAGTGTAAAAGCATCCTAGACTATGTGAAGAATGCAGAGATGGTTTAACAAAAGAAAGCAATAATGGCTTTTTAAAAAATAGTTTAACAAAGGGGAAGATTGAACTGAACTTAAAGAACTATAAAGCAGTTATCTGCAAAATAAATAAATAAATCAGAGCCTCTTTTATTCTAAAGGTGCAATATATGCTGATGGAAAGATTTCAAAACTCTTACCTGTGGTATAGATCAATGATCTTCTTTCAAGCAGCATTCAATACTAAATGGGACACTTTAGCACAGAGGAATTACAAATAGAAGACCGACAGGTAATTATACATTGACAGAATAATGAATAATCCCAGAACTGAGTAGAGGTTGGTCACCTAATTTTAAAGAATGTTCTACAGAAACTAAAAATATAGCTCTCTAAGTCTCCTCTATTGGCCATAGCTTTTTAAAGCTTTAGCTTCTACAAAGCTAAATGATGGTTAGAGGCAAAATAAAATTTACATATAAAAGGCCACTGCAATGATTGCCTTTTTTTTTTTTTTAATGAAAAGGTAGAGAGAGAGAGATGAAGATAGTCAGAATCAGATTAATTCTTCATTTTATTCCAGATCAATAACAAGAGAATGAGGAAATTTTTCAGGAAATTAAAGAACAGAAAATTTGTGATCCAATTAGAAAGGTTTCTTCTGCAAAATTTATAGTAACCTTAGCTAGTGGAATTCATAGTCTCAGGAAGATATCAGTATAAACAACATTGTTAGGTAAATTTTAGCACATTATAATTGTTTTAGCCAATTTGTGGCTGTATAAAACAAAATGCAGTCAGCTCTCAAAATCCACGGGTTCTGCATCCATCAGTTCCAGCCACCATGGATGGAAAATATTCAGGAAATAAAATTGTGTCTGTACTGAACACGTATAGACTTTTTGTAATTATTCCCTAAACAACACAGTATAACACCTATTTACGTAGCATTTACATTGTATTGTATTGTAAAGTAATGTAGATATGATTTAAAGTATAAGGGAAGATGTGCATAGGTTACATGCAAATAATATGCCATTTTAAATCAGAGACTTGAGCAACCTTAGATTTTGGTATCCACAGGAGGTCCTGGAACCAATCCCTAATACCAACTGATGACTGTTTATTAAACATATAATTAAATGATATTTCCTAAGGCCTGAACTAGTCCCCACATAAGGGCAGAAATTCAGGTACATAACAATTTGTCTAAAAGCTTGATGCTGAACTGCCAAATGTTGGTCATTGTATAGTCTCTCATTTATTATAAATTAGAAAGTAACATTTATACTTATACCACACCAGGGTAATAATAAAGTTCTATTTTATTCAAGTTGTTACTAC
>NW_007728381.1:170423-191672 GCF_000696425.1 Galeopterus variegatus
ATTTATACTTATACCACACCAGGGTAATAATAAAGTTCTATTTTATTCAAGTTGTTACTACTTGGTTTTAAACTCAAATTTCTCTTCCATCTCTCATTACCCAAGTTCTTTTTTGGTACCATAAAGTACCATAATAACCTAAGGGAAAATGGCTTTTCTGGTTTATACAACAGACTGTTAAATATTACCATCAAACGCAAGGACTTCAACAATCCAAACATGGTTCACCCAGCTCTACTCCTCCTGAGTTCTCTATCTCAAATGCTTGCTACAGACAGAAGATGCCCTGGAATGTTCCTTGTATCATCACTACCTATTATTTGCAAGAGATTTAGATAGCAACCAGCAGTCCACCATACAACTGGAAAAGAACACAGAATTCAGGAGCAGTTGCTGGCTAGATAACTTCATTTTGTCCGAATATACTAGGAAGAGATGAATTAAACTTATTAAAGTTCCTAAAAAAAAAAAAAAAGAAAGCAGGCTACCTCCTTCAAAAAAATATGAGGACACTTCAAAAAGTCTGTGGAAAAATAGAATTAGAAGATAATATGAATCTTTCCCTGAATTTTTTGAAGTATCCTTGTACTTAGGAGATAATTATAGGAACAAATAGAGCAAATCATTATTTATGCAACTTAAAGACATCTAGCTATTTAGAAAATATCACTAGATCCTTATAACCCATATTTAAATCTCAAGCCTAGAAATTAAACCCTAAGATCACAGGTGAAGAATACTGATCAATTTACAGAACCACTTGCAACATACCTTAAATTTCCAACATCTCTTTAAAGAAAATAACCCTTTCTATGTAAAACATAAACTGATGATTTTAAGAGAAAAACTATTATCTAAAACACAGTTCCTGAAATGAAGTTGAAGGACAAGAAATGATCCTTGGTTTTAGTTGTTATTTGTTCAGTGGTTTTTCATTGTGGTAAAACACACATAATAAAATCACCATTTCACCCATTTTTAAGTGTACAATTCAGTAGCATTATGCACATTTACAATGTTGTGCAACTACCATTACTATCATTTCCAGAATTTTTCATCATTCCAAACTGGTCAATGTTTTTTACTTAAGTTTTTCATTTAGTCCTTTATCATCTACAGATACCTTTTGTTTGTTAACTCTACCAAGGCCTGTCACCTATTTTAAGGTTACTATTTCTTTAAAGGGATATTAGAAGTTGTCTTTCGTTCTCTACTCATGGTTACAGCTTGATTGACTACCGCAACATTCCGATTAAGAGGCAGAAAGCAATGATCAATGTTCTTTTAATAAATTTCTGGCTTGCTTCTTTGAACTAATCTAGCATTAAGTTGATCCTTTTGAGGTGACTTGGAATATGAAAAAGGATTCCTTGTGGTGATGGAATTGTTCCGGGTCTTGACTACACTCATATCAATGTCAGTATCCTGGTTATGATACTGTTGCATAGTTTTGCAAGATGTTACCATTAGAGAAAACTGGATAAAGAATACACGGGGACTTTCTATATTATTTCTCACAATCACATATGATTCTAAAATTACCTCAAAATAAAAAATGTTTAATTTAAAAAATCAGAATTTTAGGCTAAAGCCCATTGGCTCTTTTTCTACTTTTAGTAATATCTCCCATTCTCTCAAATTCTCAAAAATGTGGTACCTAAATGTTAATAGTTCTACTTTTCTCATGGCCGACAAGTTGAAACACACAAAGCATATTTATGCAACTATTTGCCAACTCTTAGTCTCCCAAAATTTTGATACAGGGCAATTTTACTAAGGTCTAAATTAAAAACTACTTATGAAATAAAGACATAAATGAGTATATCTGTCCCTCACAAATCCAAATCTTCTCCTGATATGTCTAAGCCCTTACAGCAAAAACAAGGCTTGGAGAACTTAACTATAAAGTTGTGAAGGTCTTATGAATTTACTTCTTAAAATTATTTACAAAAATAAAACAATAAAAAACACACTTAAAAAGAATGTCTATAACACTGTACATTTGTTAATCAATACTAATGTACAATTAACTTCCTTTTATTATTCTTCACTTGTTAAAATCTTTTCAACCTCTCTCTTCCATGCAGATGCCATTAACTACTAATTTACTCATTTTGATGTTTTGGAAATGATATGCATATCAGGCAGCAATTTTTACTTTTAGACAAAAGCTCAAAGTATTTTTTATTTTATGATTTCTAAATAATTAGTCTCTGCCTTTGTCTCAAACATTCAGAATAACAAGGAGGTTAACAATGGTTAAAGCATTAGATAACCTTTACCATTTAGTATACTAGACCTGATAGAACAGAAGTTTTTGAACTCTCTACTCCCTTCCTAATTAACTACTACTAATTACTCCCTTCCTAACAACTGTAAAGTATTACATATGTCCACAGAAACTGCCTCTCAAGTTGCACTGTCACTAGTTTATCTTACAAATAGCACAGGCTCTAATAATAAAGACAATATTGATGATGATTTTAATTGCTAACATTTATTAAACTCTTACAATGTCCCAGGAACTGTATAAAGTGACTCACATACATGTTTTGAATTTGTCCTCTCAATTCTCAACAGTATGAAAGTTCTAAAAGTTACCTCCATTTCATACATGTGTAATGACAGTTTAGATGGACAGAATAAACATGTCCAAGGTGCCACCATTGAGAGAGGTGCTATTCTAGCCCTGGTAGCCCAACTCATCAATAGGCAGTACACGACCCTTAGTTAATATCCAGAGATGGAGCACAGCATAGAGGCCAAGACCAACTTTCCCTTACCTTCATTTACTTTCACTACTGAGTCAACGCAAAATCCTTTACTTTGCTGATATTTAACTCACCCTCCTTTATAAAACTTAACCTCTAATTCTATTATTTGCTAATTATTCAAAGTAGTCATGAATAACAATAATAATAGCTAGCATTTGCAGAATCCCATTACAGAGAAGAAACAAGCATGGAGAATAGTGTCAAAAGTCACACAGCAGAAAACTGGTTTAAGCACAGTCTAAGTGGAGAAACTGCACATTCTAAAATCAAAGTGTTTGTAGTTGAAGAAAAGTCATAAAGAATTATTTATGCTTAAATTTCATTTAAAGGGAGCAGTTACTACGTAGCTAAATCAATATCTCTGTTCTTTGCCTGCCATCTGCCTTTTCAGATAGAAAGCACTACTGACTAATGTTTTGAAAAAAAAAAATGAAAGTCAGTAATGGTTTCAGGTGGACCCCCTGTCTAACTTAAGAACTATTTCCTTTAACTTAAGTATTTCTACCTTCTTTCCTACTGTTTGCGTTCATGTACATATTCTTTCCATTCCAACAGTTAAAAGCTGTCAGAAGAACTGAGTTTAAATAGAGATAATGGATTTTATCTATGTAGAATTAAGGAGAAAAAGGTATCCTGAAGATAAAGCATAACTAAAAGTTAATATTAGTCCTTTTCTTTTGGAATTCACTAAGTTTGAATAAATTTATTTGCATAAAACTGTAGATTTTTAGTAAATAATTTAATGAAAGAATAATATATTTTCTTAGCTTGTTACAAAAATACCATGTTATGGATTTTTATAGAACAAATATAAATCTAAAAATCCTATTGATATATAACATTTAAATACATGATAGATTGAAAAAGACTAATTTTCATTGTTATGACATCATTATTTTTGTGGATTACCTAAATTATATCCTGGGTTTTAAAGGGCTAAAGTAGTGCAAAACTATAAAGACATCTGGTTATAAAATATGATAACCATTTTCTTGAAGTTTCATAAAAAGCTTTTAGTTTAAAATTGCAAAAGACATTTCAAATTAGCCTTTTGAAAATGATTCTAAAACCATATAGAGTATAGGAAGGAAAAATCAACTACTTTTATAACATAACCTCTCACCTCCTAATCTAGGGTTTTTTTCTCTAAGTAAATTCTATTTTTAAAAGCATTCATATTTTCCTACATAAATGCACATTTGCACATTCTTCCCTTCATACTGCTATATGTACACTTGAATTAGGTTTCTTTTTGAGAATTTTTCTCCTTAATCCTCTACTTTTCAAAAATATATTAATTTAATCCAAACATTTTTAAGTTAGTTTTTCTCTATTTTAAAGAGATAAATTCATTTAAAAAAAATTTACTTTTACTTCTTCAAATCAAATTTATTCTTTTTGATACTCTCCATTTATGAGCCAAAGGCATTTTTTATTGCTGTTTGAAAAGCACTATTTATATCACCTTAGTTCATTTTATCTATATAGTCTATAAATACATTTTGTATTTTAAAAATATGAAAAAATAAACCTAAGAAATTTAATTTCCATGAAATCCATTTTTAACGTCCATCTCTGAAAAGAAACACCAACAACTAAATCCAGGAGTGGCCTCCAAGCACTTAGGGGTTGGATTTTAGAGTTTTTATTTTTTTATTTCATTCTTCCATTTTGGACACAAAACATTTGTATCTAGCAGTTATAATTTACTAGAAACTTTCAATTTAATAAGCTCCATTTCAGAGAATCACAGAAATGTTGTATCTTAAGGAGGATTAATTCTATTTTCTCTTTTCAGCAATAAGGAAACTGAGGCATGCATGTTTGACTTGCCGAAATACAGAAAGCTAAGTGAAAAAAAAATTTTTTTAAGTAATAATGCCTGTGACTGTAACATAGCTTTAACCGTATTTTTCTAATATCCCTAAAAAATGATTTTCAACATATTCCAACCTTGGTTTGCACTCCTTTCTGTTTTTCTTCACCTCAAACTATTTGTTTAAAGAAAATGTCTGTCTAACATACAACCTTGCAAAAAATGCAATTCCATTACTTCAGTTTCAACAGATTCAAGTAGAATACATACATTCTTTGCAAAGGACGCCATTAATCTCTGAGTACCAACATGTATAATTCATCAAAAAAACCCTTCATGCCCTTTAAATCACCCAAAACTTTATGTTATAAATAACATAGAACCAATTTCAAATTTTACTGCACACCACACAGTTGAAATGGCAATTAACTATTTTTAACTAAAATAGAAAAAGTTTAAGACAAGGTCTTAGTGTCTTTGAAAGCGACATACTCATATTTTCTATTTAAAATAGGTTTTTTTGCTTATGTAATCAAATAAATGCAGACTAATTACTTAACCTTAATTAACTTCTCATTCATTTTGCATAAATTCTTACAAGTTATATACTTAGAATAAATAATATAATCAAACAAAAATTATTCTGCTTCACTTTTAACAATAGCTCTTTCCTATTTGTAAGGGATAGTCTCAAGAACTAAGCTATTCTGTATGATAGCCACTATCCATGTGTGGTTGTTAAACACCTGTAATGTGGCTACCCTGCATTGAGATGTGCTATGTGTAAGATACACATTGATTTTGAAGACTTAGTATAAAAACAGGACAAATTATCTCAATAATTATTATATTGATTATATTTTTACATAGTGATATTTTTGTGTATATATTGAGTTAAAAATGTATTATTAAAATTAATCTGCCCTGTTTCTTTTTACATTTTAATGGGGCTACTAGAAAATTTAAAATTACATATATGACTCACACGTTATTTCTTTTGAACAGCAAAGCTTTGGAATCTAAAATACATCCACTTGTTTGTTTCCTGATCCATCATACAAATAGTATTCATTTAGTTACTCAGTGCCATCTCACAAAAATCCCTCCTATAACCCTATATTCTTCTCCAGGTACTCTCCCATTTCTCTTCTCAACTTTATAGAATAACCCCTTTAAAAAGCTGGCTGTACTCACTGCCTCCACTTTCATACTCACCATTTCAATGAAACAGCTCCCTTGGGGGTGACCAATGATCTCCAAGTTGCCTGATCGAATTGCCATTTGGAGTCCCTATCTTATTCAGTTGGTCATTCCCTTCCTGAAATTCTTTCTTCACTTGGCTGCAAGAAAGCTACTTTCTTCAGGTTCTCCTCCTTTGCCAGTTCCTTCATTTACAACCTTTCTCTGATACTTAGATACTGGAATGTCCCTGGGTTAAGTCACCTATTCTCTCTCCCTAAGCAGTATCATCTGGCCTCATGACTTTAAAACCACCTCACCCCAATTCATTTCTCACTATGGACCTTTACCATACACTTCAGTCTTTTATAACTATCTGTCAAATCTTTTTTTTTCTTTTTTTCCTGGATGTGTAATAGTTACCTCTAACTGAACACACGCAGTAACAACTTATTGATTTTCCCTTTCACCAGCCTAGATCCCTCAACCAGTCTTCTTCATCTCAATAAAGGGGGATTCCTTTCTTAGAGTTGCATAAACAAAACTCTTAGAATTGCTTTTGTTTCTTTTCTTTCTCATTTTCCCACATCTAATCCACCATTAAATCCTCTTGAGGCTGTCTTTGAAATAATACTCAGAATCTGAACACATCTCTTCATCTCCACTGATATCCTGATCCAAGCCATTAACATCTCTCACCC
Source organism: Galeopterus variegatus (assembly GCF_000696425.1). Classification (NCBI taxonomy): domain Eukaryota; kingdom Metazoa; phylum Chordata; class Mammalia; order Dermoptera; family Cynocephalidae; genus Galeopterus; species Galeopterus variegatus. The sequence goes on from NW_007728381.1 coordinate 176,894, forward strand.
CTAACATCAGTTCTCTGCACAGCACCTACAGTGATCCTATAACTGTCCTGTATCAGACAATTTCACCTCCCTCCTCAAAATCCTCTAGTCTAAACTAATGAGTCCTCAATTCACTCTAAGCAAAGGCCAGAGTCCTTTCTGTGGTCCACAGGGCTCTGTAAGATCTGTCCCCTCCCACCACACCCATCTACCCTCACCTCCTACCACTCTCCCTCTCCACAGTCAACTCCAGGCAGATGTTCCCTTCCTGCTGCTGCAACAGTCCAGGCATGCTCCAGTCTCATGGACTTTGCACCCATTGATCTCTCCGTTTGGATGGCACCTTCATAGCAAGGTCATCATCTTCTCTCCATATAAGATAGTATTTTCCACCCTACCCTGCCCCACTGCCTCTCCCTGTCTACCTATAACCTCCTGTTATGTAATTACATTTTAATTTCTCTCTCACCTCTCATGGACTTTGCACCCATTGATCTCTCCGTTTGGATGGCACCTTCATAGCAAGGTCATCGTCTTCTCTCCATATAAGATAGTATTTTCCACCCTACCCCGCCCCACTGCCTCTCCCTGTCTACCTATAACCTCCTGTTATGTAATTACATTTTAATTTCTCTCTCACCCCATCATGAAAGCGTCATGAGCCATAATACTTATGTGTTCAATAAATAATTAATTGCTAAGTTCTCCACTGGTTGCCATGTACACAGACATGGGTAAATATCAATTGCTGCCTTCAAGGAGTCCTCATTCCAAGGTGAATAGGCATACACATATAAATACAGGGTCATAAGTGCTGTAATTAAGCCACATAAAAAGCAGTCCTAAATCCTCAGAGCCAGAACATGGGCAAATTCAGGAAAATCATTCAAAAGGAAAGATCTGGAGCTGAGTACTGGCTGGCAAATGGTAGCTCTCCAGGTATAATGGTGACAACAGTGAGGAAGAACATTCCAAAGAAAAGGAAACAACATTTGGGGGCCTAGAAGGATGAACGAGAACAGTGAATTTTATGAATAAGTAATTGTGTTTTGCTCTCGTACTAGGTGTCTATGTAGGAAGGGGAGGTGGGAGTGAAGGAGATGGGGGAGGGAAGGAGGAGAGAGAGAAAAAATACCCATGCATGCCAAGATAAATATAAATAAATATAGTATACGCAATGTACATATGTGTGTGCAGATATATATGTGAGTATGGAGGGATGTATGAATTGCACACGCATGTGTATTATGTGTTCATATTATATGTGTGCATGTGTGTACATACATACACACACATGTATGATGATATAACCCTCGGGAAAACATTTAGTTTCTTCTACTCTTACCTTCTATTTTTCTTTTGCTATACATTATAATCTCAAAATTTAGAAGTCCACAAAATTATGTATATATGAAATGGCAAAATCTCTAACCCCTAAATATTTTTTTCTCAAAAAGAAAAAAGAATATCCTGACCTCCACTTTATTAGTTTACAAAAAGAGACTGTAGAAATATGTAGGTATCAGAATTAATGACTAATGTCAATGCAAGATCTTTTTCTAGGAATGTCCTCTCTCCACTGTATCCCAGCAGAGGGTTCCATCAATTTACACAGAATGTTCCTTGGCAGAGGCTCCCTTCTGTTCTTCATATGCTGCCAAGTGCCAGCTTCCAAATGGTGGCCAACTGATTTTTCCTTCACCCACAAAATCCAGATCAATAAGTGATCTTCAGCAAAAAATTTAATCAAAGTGAAAATGAATAATACAGCTAAATTTTAAGTTTGATTACATGGTGTGAACGGAAAGAGGGTGAGTTGCATAAACTTCCAGCAGGCCTTTTAAGAAATGGGATGTATTATAATAATAAAGTAACCTGAGGATATAGTACTCAGAAGAATGCAGCTGGTTTTCAATGAGACTGCAGTAAGCTTTTTACTGCAGTGTGGCAAGCATCTCTTAATAAAGCAATATTAGAATCTGTCCAGTGAAAATATTTGCGTTATTTTGAACACTGATTAAAACATTTTGTGCAGGATCCAGCACAGGAGTGCCATATACTATGCAAGACCCACCATGGCACTTGACAGAAAATAAATCATTGAGCTCTAAAATCTGCTGTGGTTGCTGTCTTCATTACAGAGACCTCGCACGCAGCATACAAAAACATCTATAATGTTTACAGCACCTGGATGCCCGCACTATTAAACATCAATACAATCTGTGTTCATATCATCTCCATGCTAATCAGATCGATTACTACTGATATAGTGTCTTGTCACAGTATCGTAATGCTAATCAAACAAATGGAGCTATGGGAGATGATTCACATATATAGGTATTTAATAGCATATTGTAAAATAAGAAAAGGACTCAACAGAAAACCCACAGGTGCAGCTGTGTCATGGGCAGGCTGATTCCTTGTCAAGTCCTGGGTGGTGCTGCTGTAATTTTGTCAGCAGCCATTAAAAGGGGAATATAATACAGTTTGATGCCATGAAATGGACTTGAAAGGGAAATGAGATTACTGCTGCTGCTTAACATGAAAGAGGTAATTAGTTGCACAGGTAATTAGATACAGATTCCTAGAATATCCTAGTGGAGGCAGTGGATGATGGCAAGAGATAATATCTCTTGCCTGTTGAAAAAGATCAATGTCACAGTTGTTTCAGATCCAAAACAACATCCACATCCAAAACAATATCCTTCAGACACCAAAGACCCTATAGTATCTGCAGTAAAATGTGCTATCAGTCAATACAAATGAACAAGGGAGGGTGGGATGGGAAGTGGGGCTAGCAGGGACATCTCTGCCTCATGGTAGCTAGCAGGCCTTAGGCCTCATGTGTATCTATCTCAATTGTCACTTTCTGACCCTCTCAGTTGAGCATATCTCTTGGCTTTTCTTCAGTGTTTAATTACAGCAAAATCCTCAGACAAAGATAATAAGGGGTAGGGAATTATTGATGGTACCCCAAACATGAAAAATCCATTAACTATTCCTTTAAATAATGACCTAATGAAGTTAATATATATCTGATGTACACACATTTTGGCCAGAAGCATATATTCCATCAACTGATATATTCCTACCCTTGGATGTGGAGGCAAATTAAACTTCTTGACTAATGACTGAAAATTATTTTCTCCTACTATTAGGAAAGAAGAAGAGTTCTCCAAACCACTAGGCTATTCCATGCTGTGTCACCTTCTACTTATTCAATAAATATTTGTGAAAGGCCTACTACATATGCAGTTCTGAACCAAAGCATACCTTCCTGCACACTCTTGGGCCACCGCACCCTTAATGTGGCAGCTAGATGCCACCTGGGAGCAACATGGACTGAAGCGTGTTAAGTACTACCCGCCGGCATATAAAAAAGGCAACGCAGACACAGTATATCCTGTATCCAGTTGCAATAAAACAGATAGCCCCAGAGAATATATACCAAAAGTAAAATTAAACTTCCAGAGTGTGTGTGTGGGGGGAACAAACCACTGTAAATCTCACTCTAGTGAAAGAAATAAACACAATTCAGATAGTTTTAGAATCAGTAATTCTGAGTAACTGATTAGAAAGCTTTCCATTTAGAAGGGGCATGGCTATTAGAAAAACTAGTTCATCCGTTTAGTAAAAGAGACTTTCAATTGTATTACTCTAATGTCTTCAATTTTCTGTTCACTATCACTGCCTACTTTGTGGGATAAGGTAGACTAGGTGAAAAAAACAAAAGTAAGAATTTTGACATTGCGAATGACTATCAGAGGTACACTCAGCCATGCATGCTAGCTGTTGGAAATCATATGACATCATGAATGAACCTTAGTCATTTATTCACTTTTTTGTTTAAATGTTCACAATATTTATTTTCTTCTGAAGAGAGCAGAACGGTACTGCTATCTTGCTGGCTTTAAACAGTCCTATAGACAGGGCTGGCTATGCAATGAGGGCTCCATGCTTTGTTTGGTTTAATGTTCTATCGCTGTTGCTTGAACAAGTGGCCCACATTTCCCTTTTGCAATGGGCCCTGCAAATTAGGCAGTTGGCACTGCCCAAGGAGGAAGGTGGCAAAAATTAGCATTCCTTTTATACATAGTAGAAAGACAGAGAACTGCCTTATTTGCTACATGGTATTCTCTACAAAACTCTTTGCATCCTTAATTCTTAGGAATGTTGACAATGAATATGACAAAGCAGCAAAGAACTGTAGAAGGAACCAAGCCTTCCTGGTGTAAAGAATGCGAAGCAACAGACTTGGTGTGTTCAGATCTGGACTGGAACACCTCTGAAGAGTTAACAGGTTTGGAAAACAAATCTAGATGTGTTCAGATCTGGACTGGAACACCTCTGAAGAGTTAACAGGTTTGGAAAACAAATCTAGAGTAGCTGGAAGGCAAAATGAAAAAGAAACAGGACTAACTCAGGGTTTCCCCAAGATGCCAGAGCATCACTGGAGGCATGAAGCACTCTCCTCTGGGAGGCCGAGTAGCTGGAAGGCAAAATGAAAAAGAAACAGGACTAACTCAGGGTTTCCCCAAGATGCCAGCGCATCACTGGAGGCATGAAGCACTCTCCTCTGGGAGGCCGGTGACACCACATCTACTGATCTCACCCTGTCATTGGCACGTAATACTCCTCTTCTGGCCTTGTTCATCTGTGGGATAAATCATCTATTGAAAAGTACCATCTGTAATTCTTTAGCTTATAGAATTAACGGCCTTATGTTTCACAAAACATCTAGCTATTCTCTCCCACCCTAACTTTTGTCTATTTGTTTTTCTTACTATTTTACTGGATTCTTAAAAGGCTTCTACTGTCATGACCAGTGAACTTTTATTAAACCTCGTCATCTCAGTCCCTCCACACTTTCTAACACATTTACATCCTCTTTGATACTGACTTCAAAGCCTTATCTATTCCCCAGGCTCTTGAGACACAATTCTCTCCCCCTCCCCCTTGTCTGTCCTCTGATGGCTCTCTCTCTCTCCTCTTCTCTTCTAGAACACCTTGGTCCACACACTTCTCCCTCTGCACCCCTTTCCACAGCCACCCAATCTCCTGTGCTGGGAACACTTCAAAACGGGTACCTGCACCCTTTTTGTTGAAGAATCTCATTACACATTCACAAACATTTAATGGGTATTTCCACAGAGATGTCTAGAAAAGCATGGATTTTTCAATGCTAGTAAACTCCACTCCTCCCTGCCAAACCAGTGCTTGTTCATATCTGTCATCCTACTTCTGTCCTTTTGATCCCAGCTTCCGCACTACCCTCACATGCTTTCACTCTCCCTGTACCCATGTACCTCCCTGCCACTCTCATACCAGCCTTCCCAGCTGTAACACTGGGTAGGGCCTTCCATGCTCAGGAACTCTCACACATTGATCAAGAATCAGCTTGAATTTCACCTCCTCTCTTAGGTCTTTTTGACTATTTAAACCCACAGTGAGCCCTTTGTCATCAATTCACAGCATTCAACACCTGTGCTAATTTTTGGTACTGCAACATACACTATCTTGTCCTATGCATCTTGTAGGGTTTGCTCTGTATTGCTATTAAGCTTTTCATGTGTGTTCATTTTATGTCTCCAGTTACACTATTTGAGGGCAGAGATTTGATATTAAATTTACTAAACCCCCCACTATATGAAATGAAGCCATGTATAGAATAGCACTCCATCAATACTATTGAATCAAAGTAAACAGAATTCTGATCTACAGTAGTATGGCCTTCTTTCCATTTACAGAGTAGTTCACTACCATTCTCAAATAAATTAATTTTACCTTTAACTTGGTATAATTTCTTGAGTGTTTTGCTTTTAAAACTTGCCGCCAGCCGACATGCAGAAGGAACATCCCAAAATAGATTGGGCTGTAATCTGGATGAACAGCTATCACCATTTCCCTGTGTAAATCACAAACAAACCAGTGGTAGCTTCGGCTTCAGTAATATTCCACTAATGTTTTTTAAACAAAGATATATGAAGGTGGTGAGTGACTCAGCCTCCAAAATAGGCTTAAATAAAAATAATCACATTGTTTTAGAATAGAAGATTGTGTTTAATTGGTAATTTGTGGGTCCTATGATGGAAACACACTACTGTGGTTTCTAATGTTCTGTTAATAAATGAATTACAGTAATATAATCCAATTACTATTCATCTCAATTGCACAGATAACTTTTCCTAAACAAAAAACAAAAGAAACAAAGAGATTCAGCTTACCTATTCTTGAACAGATGGAACTAAAAACTGATTTTAAAAAATAATGCCAAAATGCCTCAATGGATTTGCCGTATAAAATGCTCAGTGTAATGAAACATACCCTGGAGGCCTTTGAAAATACCTCAATGGCCTGCCAGATACCAGTAGTGACTGTTGAGCAGTCACAGTCATTAGGCTAAAACCCCATCTAAAAAAAATTGCCTTTGTATGACACCCTGATGTTAAACAGACCAACTGACTGACAATCCCTCAAAGGACAAAAATCCCCAAGTGTCTTCTCCAGATCATTATCAGTCCACAGAAACCATTTTTATTCTTTAGCAGTCCCAGCCAGTCCAAAAGAAACCAAGTAGTTTTTATAGGGCTCACATAGCACTCAAGAGATATTAGTGATTATATTTGTTTGTATGGCTTCATAGGTTACATAGACATCAATCTCAAATATTTTTAATTTCTGTATCCTAATCCCTATAGCAAATCCAAGCGGGTCCTTCTTAATAATATTTTCCTTTGTTAAATTCAGTCTAAAGACCATTAATCAGAACAGGCAAGTATGATAGAACTACATAGGTTAAAGAATAATTTTATAACACCAAGACCCAAAGCACTGGTAGGCAGCACTCAGGAATTCACTAGGTGAGATTTTACAGCATTTCCAATTTTTAGTGGGGACCTTGGTGCTAGAGCAATGGTGACAGCTCTCTTGATGTCTCCTAATAGGGATCAAATGCTTATGCTATGATAGATGGCAGGACTTACGATGGGAACTCATGCAAACAGGTTGGGAACGCAAAACCTAATTTTTGACTCTGGTTTATGGAGAATTAGAAGGCTAAAGCTTGTCTCCTCATATCCCTCTGTGAAGATGGAACCAACCCACCCTGGGGAGACTCCTTAGATGACAGAGTCTTGTCTTCTTCTTCAATAGTTGGCTCCACTTGGCAAGTGTTTTGTGGGTTTTGTAAATGAAATTGAAGGCTTCCAAATAGTTTCAGTGATTACTGGATTAAGCCTCAAAATTGTGAACAGAATTAATCTATGTAGAACTGAGTCTGCAGTTCAACTCTTCACTGCAGGTGGCCAAGTACATGATAACACTACTTAGAAAATGAAATGTGGGAGACGTGAATCTGTTCTGGTAATGATCGTCATGCTGACAAGCTGTTTCCACACACAGTAAACAGTTCTGGGGAGGAGTGTATAGGCATTCAGTGTTTGATTATAAGCATTCCTTGAGCCACTACAAAGCATGCCAAGCTCTACTTGGGATATAAAACTAAAGCTGCTGAATATTCAAGGTTTTCACAATTTAATTTTGAAATCAAACACATATGCAACCAAGTAGATACCTGAAATATGTTATAATACATTCTCTACAATTAATAATCAGGTACAAACTGTTTCGAATTACCATGCCCTTCTTAACAGTCAATCTCTAAGTGGAACAGGTATAGATCTTGAATGAAGTTCCAGTTCACTAAGCTGAAACTATTTCCTTATCTTTAAAAGATGAGTAACACAAGCTAACTCACAGGACTTTCATGAGGATGAAACAAAACATGTGCCATGACTAGAATAAATGGTGTTCAATAAATATAAAATCTCTGAAAAAAAATTTACCCACACACTCATACACATATTTGTTTTATGTTTATGAAGAAACATTCTACTATTTCCAAAAGGATATTTTCTCTTCTATTTATAGTAATATAAACATCTTTGAAAAAATACGAGAGATTTAAAACAAATAAAACAAACAAACATGCTACTGGTTAAAAAGCCACAATTTTATTTAAAAGTATACCAAACTATAAAACATTCTCTTTATCCTTAGTAAGACAGGCTTGTTTCATTCACCTCAACAGTATCATTTTAATGTGTAGATGTAAACTACTAATATTTTTCACCCAATTGGTACTTCTCTCTCTAGCAACAATCTCATTTGCAATGGTCCTCTAGGATTAAGTAGGTTCTCAGATACCTTCTATCTGCTAGTAATTAAGGTTGAGAATCCTCATGTTTAATCCTAAAAGAGAAAGAATACTTAGCTACTACTTTGTATTTATTCCCACAAAGAAAATGCAGCTCATGCATCTGAATACAGAAAATATGTCACTGATCAAAAACGAAACACTGAACAACAATTTAGCTCTCAACAGTATTTTGAAAAATAAAAAAAAAATTAACAGAGGTACTGTTAGAGATACTACATGTTGGTGAAGATAATGAAGAGAAGGAACTGGTGATAACAATGAGGATTTCTATCATTCATTGAATACATGCTATGTGTCAGCCATTTACAGCTTAAATCCTGTGGTGAAATACAAAGAATCATTAGAGACTATTATGAACAACTATATGCCACCAAATTTGAATATCTGGAGGAAATGGTATGTTTACAGACATATACACACTACTAAAACTGAAACCAAGAAAAAATAGAAAAACTGAACAGACCAATAATGAGCAATGAGACTGAATCAGTAATCAGCAGTCTCCTAAGAAAGAAAAGCTCAGGACCAATTAGTTTCACTACTGAATTCTACCAAACCTGTACAGAAGAATTAATACCAATCCCTTCCAAACTATTAAGAAAATTGAAACAGGCCATTCTCCAAAACTGATTCTATGAGGCCAGCACCATCCTGAAAATCAAAATCAGACAAAGACATAACAAAAAAAGAAAACTATAGGCCAAAAGTCTTGAAGGACATAGATTCAAAAATTCTCAACAAAATATTAGGAAACAGAATTCAATGGTACATCAAAAAGATAGTATACCATGATTAAGTGGGATTCATTCTAGGGATGCAAGGATGGTTCAACATATGCAAATCAATAAATGTGATACAACACATTAACAAACTCAAGGACAAGAAAACACATGATCATCTCAATAGATTGCAGAGAAAGCATCTGACAACATTCAACATCCTTTCATGATAAAGACTCTCAATAAATTAGGTATAGAAGAAAACTATCTTAGCATAACAAAAGCCATATATGACAAATCCGACTCCAATATCATCCTGAACAGAAGCAAGAAAAGGATTCCGATTCTCACCACTCCTATTCAACACAGTACGGGAAGTACTAGCCAGAGCAATCGGGGAAGAGAAAGAAATAAAGTGCATCCAAATCAGAAAAGGCAAAGTTGAATTGTCCCTGTTTGCAGATGACATAATCCTATATATGGAGAAACCTAAAGACTCCACCAAAAAACTCCTAGAGCTGATAAACAAATTCAGTAAAGTCGCAGTATACAAAATCAATATAAAATATCAGTAGCATTTTTATATATCAACAATGAGCTAGCAGAAAAAGAAATCAAGAAAGCAAGCCCATTTACAAAAGCTACCAAAAAAATAAAATACCTAGGAAATAATTTAACCATGGAAGTGAAAGATCTCTATAATAAGAACCACAAAACACTGATGAAAGAAATAAAAGAGGACATCAAAATATGGAAAAACATTCCATGTTCATGGATTTGAACATTTAATGTTGTGAAAATGTCCATAGTATCTAAAGAAATCTACAGATTCAGTGCAATCTCCATCAAAATACCAATGACATTCATCACAGAAATAGAAAAAACAATCCTAACATTCATATGGAACAACAAAACACCCTGAATAGTCAAAGTGATCCTGAGTGGAAAAATAAATAAACATAAAATAAAGCCAGATGCATTATACTACCTGATTTCAAATTATACTACAAAGCTACAGTAACCCAAACAGCATTTTACTGGCATAAAAATAGGCACATGGACCAATGGAACAGAATAGAGAACACAGAAATCAATCCACATACTTACAGCCAACTGATCTTCAATAAGGGTGCCAAGAACACACATTGGCCTCTTCAATAAATGGTGCTTTGAAAACTGGACATTCAAATGTAGAAGAATGAAACTAGATCTGTACTTCTGGCCATATACCAAAATCAACTCAAAACGATTAAATACTTAAATATAAGATCTGAAACTACAAAATTCCTTGAAGAAAACACAGGGGAAAACTTCAGGAAGTAGGAATGGGCAAAGACTTTATGAATAAGACCCCAAAAGCATAGGCAACTAAAAAAATAAAATAAACAAATAGGATTATATCAAACTCAAAACCTTCTGTGCAGCAAAGGAAATAATCAGAGTGAAAAGACAACCTACAGAATGGGAGAAAATATTTGAAAACTATGCATACAATAGGTGCTAATATTCAGAATATACAAGGAACTCAAACATCTTTTTTAAAAAAATGGGCAAAGGAGCTGAATAGACATTTCTCAAAAGAAGACATACAGATGACAAATAGGTACATGAAAAAATAGTCAACCTCACTAATCATTAGGTAAATGAAATTCAAAACTACATTTAGATATCATCTCACCCCCGTTAGACTGGCTGTCAAAAAGACAGAATGACAAATGCTGGCAAGGATGTGAAGAAAGGGAAACCTTTATACACTATTGGTGGGACTGTAACTTAGTACAGCCATTATGGAAAACAGTATGGCAGTTTCTCAAACAACTACAGATAGAACTTCCACGTGACCCAGCAATCCCACTACTGGGTATATACCCAAAGGAATGGAAATCTTCAAGTTGAAAGGATATCTGCACTCCCATGTTTATCACAGCTCTATTTATGATAGCCAAGATATGAAACCAACCTAAATGCCCAGCAACAGAAGACTGGATAAGGAAAATGTGGTATATATACAGAATGGGATACTATTCAGACATAAAAATAAATGAAATTCTGTCATTCATACAAGCATGGATGAGCTTGGAGAAAATTATGGTAAGTAAATAAGCCAGGCATAGAGACAGACATATCACATGTCCTCACTCATAAGTGGGAGGAAAGAAGAAAGAGAGGGAGGGAGAGAGGGAGGGAGGGAGGGTGGGAGGAAGGGAGAGAGGAAGACAGAAAGAAAGACAATCAATCAATCATAATAATACATCGAACTTTCAGAAGGAGAGAAGAAAACTGGTTTCCAGAGCCGGGAAAGGGGGAGGGCAAGGAGGATACAAAGAAATGGGTTAATGGACATAAAACAGCTAGTTAGGGAAAATAAGTTCTATTGATGTGCAGTCAAGCTAGGCACCTATAATTAACAATAATCTACTGCATGTTATCAAATGGTTAGAAGAGAGATAGAATATCCTCAACTCAAAGAAATGATTATGTTCTATAATGATGAATATGCTAATTATCCCGACTTGATCATCACACATTGTACACAGGTTTTGATATTCAACTCTGTACCCCACAAATATGTATAATCAATTACACTGCAATTTTTAAAAAAAAACCTTCTGTGGTAAAATCTTAAACCAAAGGGAAGCAGAAAGATTGTTAACAGTTGGCTTCAGAGTCCCATTTTATAGTTGAGGATACTAAGGTTCAGAGAGATTACATAACGTGCTCAAGGCTGTCTACTTCTGATAAGTAGTAAATCCAGGATTTAAACCTAGTTTTCAACTGGCTCCAAGGACCCCTACTTCACAGTGGCAAAATAATAAATAGATTATGATGACAATAATGGTGGTTCAAAAATCATTTGAACGGGCCAGCCCGGTGGCGCACTGCTACAGTGCGCCGCTTGGGAGCGCGGCGGCGCTCCCGCCGAGGGTTCGGATCCCATATACAGACCGGTCCGCTCACTGGCTGAGCGAGGTGCGGGTGCAACACCGAGGGTTGCGATCCCGTTGCCGGTCCCGGTCCAGTACGGGCGCGACACTGAGGGTTGCAATCCGTTGCCGGTCACGAAAAAAGACAAAAAGGAAAAAAAAAAATCATTTGAAAACTTCACTAGCATTTGTAGTAATACTTACAAATCATACGAATTCTTATTCATACGATATGCCAAACAGATTGGAGAAGATTAAGAAATGCTTTCTAAGCATGGACTATAAGAAATCTTTACAAGAATATGGGAAGCACACTCTTTTCACAGAAAAGTTTCACACAAAGTTTTGAAACTAAAAATCAGGACTAATTGTATTACTCCATTTTTGTTGCTTATAACGAAATACCTGAAACTGGGTGATCTATAAAGAAAAACAAATTTTATTGCTTACCGTTTCTGAGGCTGGGAAGTCCAAAACCCATCTGGTGGTGGAGACAGTGACCTAGTGGTCTCACATGGCAAGATGGTAGAAGCAGAGAGAGCAATAGAGATAGACTCTCCTCTTCTTTTAAAGCTCTCAGAATTACACCCCTGACCACCATTTTTAATCCATTCACCACTGCATGGTCCTACAATCCAATCACCTCTTCAAGGCTCCACCTTTCAATTACCATAATAGGGTTTCCCTCCCTCTTAGCAGTCACAGTGGGGGCCAAGTTTCTAATGCATAAAACTTGAGGGACACAATTCAAGTTTCAATGAGTTTTGGGGGGACATAATTCAATCCACTACACCCACCTTTGTATTCCAGTGGTGGCAAAAGTCAGTTTACTGCTTTGCGCTTCAGTGCAGATGAGGCCCCTCTATTCCTTGCTGGAATAAAAGATGCACGTGAGTATACCTAAGAAGGTATTTGTGCTGCCTAATACCAGACTGTCTTAGCAATGCTTCAGTTGAGGCTTCTTCTAAATGCTCTAAAGAGTACAAGCCACAGTGTGACACCAATTCTTGGGACCTGGGACTAGCTTTGCCCCTCCCAGAACACTCAAGATTCAGGGACAGTGCAAAAGTACCCCTTTATAGCTCCAGGAGAGGAAGAGAGTTTTCTAGATGATGGTAACTGATGCACGCCATCCTGACTCTTGGTTACAAACTCTCTGAACTATCTATTCCTCCTTTGCTACTACCTCAAGACAGGGCTCCTGTGTAAAATATACATACAACCTTGGAGATTCCTCCATTAGCCTAGCCTGGAATTCAGCAGGAATCTGCCTTTTCAAAGGAGCCCATTCACAGTTAGCTCCAGCATGCCACTATTGAAGACCATCTACCAGTTCAAAAATTTGTTGTATTTTTCATACTGAGATATACAAGTTAAAATAACTTTTCCCCAACTCTTAAAATAAAAACAGTGAATCCTTTAGGACCAAGAGAAAAAAAACCCCACATTTTCCTCATTGCTTTTTAATTTTAGTAAGCAAAAGTCCAAATGTTATGTTGTCAATGTATAATCAAAGTTATATTTAAAATATACAGCAACCTGCTGAAGAAATAGCTGCCAATTAAAGTTAACATTATCTATATGAGATATATATTTATATATCATATATAATAATATATATATCCTATATAACTATATACATATATGTCATATATAATCACATATACGTGTATGTATATAAGTGGAACTTTCTGGCAACCAGCCAAAATGGAGCTGGCAAACACCTGATAAGTTCAACATACTAAACTATGCTAAATCACAAACAATTCTTTCAAGCTTTCTCAAAGAACATCTACAGCAAACCCTTTCATTTCTTGAGCTTTGACGGCCCCTTTGAAAAGAGTGGGAATAACTTTTCAGAGAAGGGGGTAATTTTATAGAGCAAACTCCATGTATCGGAAGTTGGCAGGAAAGAAAATAATAGATCTAATCTTTTCCTTTTGAGAAGCACAATCCAGGTACATCAAAGAAATAAATCCTTTAGAATAGTCTTATGATTTCTGATCAATATAAAAGGATGCTTAGCTATTTCACACTTAATAAAATAATCAAAGTGAAAAGAACCTGCCTTCCTTTCCCACTGAAATTCTACTAATCATCATTTAGCATCCGTTTAAATCTGACTGGAGTCTGGCACCTGGTTTTTGTTGGCTAGTCAATTCAGCATTGGCAAAAAGAATAAACCCAGTGATGTCCAGGCTCTGAAAACCTAATTTCAGAATTAAGTTTTAAGCTGGAAGTGCATAAATTGATTAGACCCGAGAAAGTTTACAGGACAAACCATCTCCAACCAAACATTCAATTCCCCAATCTTTTAATGCTGGTAAAGGACAATCTTTAATGGCTTTACAAAGGATATATACAGGGAACAATTGAAAGAATCTTGCACTATCCCCACAACCCATTTAGGCATTTGGTTCCCAAGATCATCTCTAAATTATCCTTTTTCTTTTTCCTTTTTGTCTTTTTTCGTGTCCGGCAACGGATCGCAACGCTCAGTGTTGCGCCCATATTGGACCAGGACCAGCAACGGGATCGCAACCCTCGGTGCTGCGCCCGCACCTCGCTCAGCCAGTGAGCGGGAACCGGTCTGTATGTGGGATCCGAACCCTCGGCGGGAGTGCCGCTGCACTCCCAAGCGGCGCACTGTAGCAGTGCGCCCGCCCCCAAATTATCCATTTTTACATTGGTTTCCTAAATGAATGTCACATTGCCACAGGATCTAAGCAATCTTAGAGCTGGCCATGTCACTCTAAGATGCTCAGACAGGTGAGGTGACTTACCCAGTACCACCAAACCTGAGTTAGGAGGAGGATTAACACCAGCACCCAGCTCCCTTACTCACAGTCCAGAGCTCTGTAATCTGGCTCAGTTGATACCTTAAAGGTTCACTTTAAATAAATTCAGTATAATAAATCCAAATAGCCTTAAGCATGCCC
>NW_007728381.1:192341-197981 GCF_000696425.1 Galeopterus variegatus
CCCCCCCCCGGGGGGGGGGCCCCGCCCCCCCCCCAGGCGGCGCACTGTAGCAGTGCGCCAGCCCCTAAATTATCCATTTTTACATTGGTTTCCTAAATGAATGTCACATTGCCACAGGATCTAAGCAATCTTAGAGCTGGCCATGTCACTCTAAGATGCTCAGACAGGTGAGGTGACTTACCCAGTACCACCAAACCTGAGTTAGGAGGAGGATTAACACCAGCACCCAGCTCCCTTACTCACAGTCCAGAGCTCTGTAATCTGGCTCAGTTGATACCTTAAAGGTTCACTTTAAATAAATTCAGTATAATAAATCCAAATAGCCTTAAGCATGCCCTTAGAAGTTTTCTTACCCCTAGCACTAAAACCAACTATTCCTCATTGGTTGCCCTGTCACAGTCCCTGCTTGGATTACCCTCTGATATCAGAGACAGGGAGCTTCAGGAACCATTCTAATATCCAGTAACAAAAATGGGTTCATTTCTTTTAAATTTGCAATTTTTAAAAAATGAATGGTCATCCTTATAGAATACTATCAAAAATCATTCCTTTGTGAACTTTTTCTATAAAACAGCTCAAACTGAATCATTCTGAAGTGATGACAATTATAGGAGTAAGACATTTATAGCATACATCTTTCCACATCCCAAATAGCTAAGGGCATCTAAAGCAACCAACAATTACTGCTTTCTGCTTTTGAGCCTTACGTAAAGTCATTCATTGTCAATCCTTTAAACCTAAATAACGACTGCATGCTTCATTTCTTTCTTCCTGTGCAGCATTCCTATAATTTACAATTTTCTAAAAAAAAGACATCACTAATAATCACATACATTCTGTCAAAGCTAGCAATGAAAAGTTCTGCTCTTAATCCCAATGTACAAAACAGCAGTACTCACTTAATATTCCACCTTGATATGGCTCCTTTAAAGAAAAAAAATTAAATTCATATATATGCACTCATGTATGTGTATATATATATATGAGACACAGACAGAAAAATACACACACACTTATACACATGCACACACACACACACACATATATATATATATACATATCAATAAAAGTGAAAAAAGGATTTGGGCAATTTATTGCCTTTAGCCAAGAAAATTGTGTTTCATTTTAAGGAGTATATATATGTTACTAGTAATTTAATTCTTTTTTTTTTTTCCTTTTTGTCTTTTTCCGTGTCTGGCAACGGATCGCAACCCTCAGTGTCGCCCCCACACCGGGCCGGGACCGGCAACGGGATCGCAACCCTCGGCATTGCCCCCGCGCCTCGCTCAGCCAGTGAGCGGGAACCGGTCTGCATGTGGGATCTGAACCCTCGGCGGGAGCGCCACCGCGCCTCCCAAGCGGCGCACCATAGCAGTGCGCCACCGGGCCGGCCCAGTAATTTAATTCTTATTAAAATTTGCTATATTGGGCCGACCCCGTGGCGCACTCAGGAGAGTGCGGCGCTGGGAGCGCAGCAGCGCTCCCGCCATGGGTTCGGATCCAATATAGGGATGGCTGGTGCACTCACTGGCTGAGCGCGGTGCAGCCGGTCACAAAAAAGACAAAAAAAAAAAATTTGCTATATTGTTGCTTCAACATAAAATAAAAACATGCATGATCTTAAATAATGTCACGAAAAAATTGATACTGTATTTCAAAGGAAAAACGGAGAGAGAGACTCAATTTAAGATTAGATTGTATCTCTACAGTCCAAAACCACTGTTCTGGTTTTTATGTTTAATGATTCTTTTCCTGCATTGTTGGACAGTAACATGTCAATTAGCTAAGTCTAATAAGAATTTAAAGAATTTATATAATTATATACTAAGTTTTACTGCTTTGCCTAAGATCATTGTCACTTCCTATAAAATACTTTTCATTAAAAAGGCAATTTCTTCAGTCCTTTGATGGGACATAATTAGCTTTCCTGACATATCAAAGTCACCTTGCAACACTAACTCTATGCTATAACACTAAAGCCAGGTGTGCTGTTACATGACTTTTTTTCTTTACAGTGCCAACAGAACTGTTGATGGATGCCTCTGTAGTTTAATATCTGACAGTAGGTGCAAGTAAATAACATTTTTATTTTAAAAACTATAATACATAGTGATAATGAAGAGCAGAGGCAGCTTTTTCATTTACAACCTGTCTATAAATTTGGGCAGGATATTGAAACTAATTTAATATGTTCAGTCTGACGAAGTTACTCAGTTCTAAGAACATTCATGCCTTAGTTAAATTACTATAGCCAGAATTATTCTCTCTGAAATGAAAAAACAATCGTGTAGGGTTCCTAACTGGTATTTCTAAACTGACACATGGTATTTGGATAGACTTCAGTAGAAACACAGAATTCTCCTAGCTGCAACCTTACTGCAATTATTATCATTACTAAATAAATCTCAATTTGCTGTCTCCCCACTACTTGAAAAAAATTACTAGTGTTTTTCTGTTTCAATTCAGAAAGTCATTGTATATTGAGTCTTTATGAAGCACTGACATCTCTGGTGATATTCTTTGGTAGAGAGACAGCGAGAATTATATACTTCACTTTTAATAAACCCACTATACAAAACTTCTGTAGTCGAGAGTTTTGATTTACATAACCTATACCTTCAAATTAAGGGCTTTTCAGTCAAGACTTCAGACAGCATAAGGGAGAGGCCCTTACTGGTAACTTTTAATACCTTAAGACAACTTAAAATCCAGTAAAAAGTGGACATGAGGGAAAATCATTCCAAGGAAGCACGACTCTGAGTGTCTGGAGGTCACCAGGGCTCAAAAGAGGGCTGCATATCAGTACGATGGAGCAACTCCCTGAGCAGAGGCAGAGCTACAATTTGTTAAAAGAACTAAAAACAAAAATCAAGTTGTACAAAAATCAGGTTCTCCTTTACATCTTATTTGTTAGGCATATGTGTCTGTCACGTCTTAGAGTAGCATGGGGTGATTGCCATTTTTTATTATTTTGCATAAAATCAAAATCCTTTAACTCAATCCAATGATTGTTTTGTCTATAGAAATGTATCTCCCATTATGCGATGAACGGAAGAAAAATTTGATTTGCTCTACAACAATGTGCTTTATAGCCAACTTTAAGAAAATATTTGTATTCAAACTAGAGGTGCATAGCTTTTACCAAGTGTTGATGCAGTTGAAGCTATTATATTTGCAAAGAATGCTCTGTAGATGAGCCCCTGGATAGCTGTACTTTATGAGACAAATGAATAAAGCCAGAATTAATGTTTTCAATGTAATTATTGAGTATAGCGCGTAATTTTTGTTTACCTTTCAGTTCACAGTCCACTGCCTGACTGAGACAGGGATGGATACACTGCCCCATTCCCAGTGACCCAGCTCCATCACCACAGTCCCCAAATCTTGATACAATTCCCTCTTCACTCCAGGTCACCAAAAAGCTTTGGGAGAGGCCAGTAAAAGACAGGTTCCAGAAATTGAAAAAAGATACTGCAAAAAAGATCTTTTTTTTTTTTTTTTTTTTTTTTTACGAAATCCTATATGTGGTCAACTGATCCCCATCGAAATGCTAAAGGATTCTTCCTGTACAGATGTTTCTTGTTTATTCTTCAGCAGGGTCTTTAGAGAACTGTCAACAAACTAATGACATGCTACAAGATTTTTATATCCTTCTTCTTAATATTGTCTTTAAAGCTCCTGAAATCCATTCCCTTTTTACCTATCTATGAAGAGATGAACTTTTTAAAATCTCAAAATGGATTAAGAACTGCTCCAAGAACAAAAATGTTATCCACATACAAGTCTTCAGATAAAATGCTGCTCTAAATAGTCTCACAGACCTGAGGCATGGGCACCATGTGGGAACTTGTTAGAAATGCAGAATCCCAGGCCTACCCCAGACCTAATCAGAATCTGCATTTTAATAAGATCCTTGGGTGATGTGAACACACATTCAAGCTTTAGAGCACTGCTCTGACTCCCACCTACGAGTCATGGGCCATCTTTATGCTCAATCTAGATAGACAAAAAGCCAACAGAGCTATGTACTAGGACTTTGATAAGACTATTTAAAATAATAAAACACTTAAAACATACAGACGTTGAGAATGGGAAGTGACTGCTAATAGGTACATCTTTTTGAGGTGATGAAAATGTTCTAAAATTAGACTACTGTGTTAGTTGCACAACTCTGTAAATATACTACAAACCACTGAATTGTACATATTAAATGGGTGAACTTTATGGTATATAAGTTATACCTCAGCAAAATTTTCGGAAACACATAGACGAATAAATTTTTAAAAAATCATAAAATGATCAAACCATTAATAATAATGGAGATGTAAATTAAAACCACCACAAGGTATTTCTTGAAAAAACACTAGAATAAAATACTGTGCCATATTCATTATGAATAAATTGAGTAAATTATGGTATATTCATAAGATGGAATATTATGCAGCAATGAAATACAAACCACTGAAGCAGGAAACAACATGGATAAATTTCACAAACATTATGTTGAATGATAAAAGTCAATCCCCCATAAATACAAATTATAATTCTATTTATGTGTAGTTCTAGAACTAAGCTAGAGTGATAGAAATGAGAGCACTGAATGCCTCTTGGGATGGGGAAGAATTGACTAGAAACAGGGATATGGCAACTCACAAGAAATGATGGGAAATTTCCCAATCTTTACTAGAGTGGCTGTTACACAGTCATTACATTTGTAAAAACTCAAACTGTTCATTTAAAATCTGTGCCTTCTGTTTGTCAATTATACCTGAATTTAACAAAAGTAACAACAAATAACTTCACCCCACTCCATACATCCGTATACACTGATGCCCTTTAAATATTAGGAAATATAAATGTTGCAGTTAGACTTCTCCAATCTTCAGTATTGTAGTATTCTTTTGTGGTAAATGTTCTAATGGTTCTTTACCCCTTTTAATAAGCACCAAAACTTATTTTTCAAAATTTATTAATTTTCCTAAAATTGTTTGCACAGGCTTACTTTCTTAAACAGAGTTACATATCATCTCTTTTCCATATAACTTATTATAACCATGATGAGCATCGATTAGAGTACTCTGCTATAAGGCAGGG
The DNA here is from genome assembly GCF_000696425.1 of Galeopterus variegatus. Lineage (NCBI taxonomy): Eukaryota > Metazoa > Chordata > Mammalia > Dermoptera > Cynocephalidae > Galeopterus > Galeopterus variegatus. Next base: position 197,436 of record NW_007728381.1, read on the forward strand.
CTGTCTTGAGAGAGATTTGTGTTAGAAGGAACTATGCGTTGCTCCTAAAACTAGAGTTGCTACACTCTTAGTTTTGTTTAATTACTATCTACTTTACGTGTTTACTGTGAAGATACTTCAAAAAAGTCCATGGAAAGAGTCTTATAATTATCTTTTAATTCAATTTTTCCATCAACGTACTGAAGTATCCTTGTATTAGCCTGCCTCTTCTCTCACTGCCAGCTGCCTACTCTCTTTTCTTTCTCCTTTTTGCTGATAGAATAATAATGTGGACTCAGGTGTGACTTCTAACCATCCTACCTAATGTTGTTTCTAGTCACTCACACATCATCCTGATTTTTCCCTTTATTACCACAGTGTTAGTTTATATTGTTTTGTTTTATTTTTCCAATTTATTTACTGTCTCCCCTCACAAGAATCTGGATTCTATCAATGCACAGACCTCATTGGTCTCACTTATATTAAATGCCCAGCAACTTAAAGAGTGTCTGGCACAAAATGTGTTCTTAAGCAAGTGCTGGGGATAGGTAGTGTGATGTCTGGTGG
>NW_007728381.1:199172-200589 GCF_000696425.1 Galeopterus variegatus
TTAGAGAATCACACAGAAGAATTTATTACAATTAGTTTCTCAAAATAAGCAGATGACTTTTAACGATTTCTGTCCAACAGATATTAAGAAGACAGCAGTCTGGGCAAATCTCTTAAGACTTAAACACTTCAAATAACAAGTCAGGAAAACCGCACAGCCGGCCCAGTAAAGAGCTTAGCAAAAATACCAACAAAAATACGAAACCACACTCAGAAAAATCTAATAGCATTTCCTCCCAAAGTGTTCTGTAGGCACGGACAAGATTCAATGATGAGACCTTCTAAATGTCCCTATAAGTGTATACAGGGAAACAATGAAAGGCATTTACTTCAATTCTAACCAAAACCTTTCAGGCAAAACGTTTAGTCACTATTTGTGAAATATTTGCCACATTTTTACATAATTATACTATCTTTATCTATGCATCTATCTATAAAACATGTGTGTATAAAATTTGACAAATGAGTCCTGAAACAATTGCCATATGTTTCTTTTTCCATCATTTTCTATATTTGGTGGATTTCTGAGAGAATTATACTCTTTAGGAAAAGAAAACAAAAATAACTACATTTTTAATGACAAAACATTTAGTCTGGTTTTGAGTTAACAGAGTTAAGTAAGGGTAGAGATACCGGTAGCTGTGTGTGTGTTTTGCTCTGTTTGTTCTGGGAGTTTTTGTTTGTTTTTTTGTGCTGCTCAGTAACAAATGATAATTAGAGAACTGTGTGATTATGTGTCTATTTTAATGACTATGTTTAAAAGTCCAGAGTCTCTCTTCCATAGTCTGAGAGAAGAAGGCGGCTTCAAAAGTGGGCATTGGTCTACTTATTGTCATAAGTAGACCTGAAGAACAGCACTGGCCTTGTATACATTCACAAAAGATCTCATAGCTCCATCTAGCTCCAGACTAGGGAATTCAGGGAACAATATGGAATTACACCCAACAGGACTTCCAAAACATGAAAGAGAAATCAGGAAGAGTCAAAATGAAACTATTATGCAAGCACAGAACATGTAAATACAGGAAATTTGTCAATTAACACCGATGAAAAAGAATATTCATTAGTGGACAATTGATTTTCTAAAGAAAGAAATCATTCATATAATTATTTACTTTTTCAACACTTCATTTAAAAAAATAGAACAGATAATGTGAAAAAGGACTGAAACTGAGCACTTTTTTCCCCATTGAAAATGTTCTTGTGTCTCTCACATTGTTCTAAGTGTTCTGAATTATGCCTTGAGCTCAGGAAAACAAAGAGGAAGCCATTTTTAAAGTTAAAATTGAAGGATAAATCAGGATATGATGCATAAATATGACATGATTAGTATTTTTATTCAAACAATAGTCTGTACTGAGTTGTTTATAGTCTACAATAAATCAAACAAATTTGCACAAAGCCTCCAAAAGGAGGTT
>NW_007728381.1:201957-227255 GCF_000696425.1 Galeopterus variegatus
CAAACATAAAAATCCCTGAAACCAAAACAAATGGGTATTTAAGCCAGTTTGATTTGTTAGATTCTAAATTCATTTTAAAAAACTCATTTTTGTGTATTATTTATATTCAATAAAGTGTAACAAAATTTCGAAATTAATTGTCTATAGCATAAAAGAGTATGTTCAAATATTCGCTGTTCTTGAAAACATTTCAACATGACTGTTCACCTTCCAATTTTATTTAGCAAAGCAATCAGACGACCCTAATCAACCACAACAGCCCACACACAGCATTCCATTTTCCTCATCCATGAGACGGGGACATGACCACCTACCTCCTGGTTTGTTGAAAGGATTAAATCCCAAGCACAGGGCTAGAAGTTCACTAAATATCTCTCCCTCCCCTTGCCAACATGCCAAAACTTAGCATGCAAACAGTACACAGGCATTTGGTGTGCAGACTTAGAAACATTCAAATTAAGTAATACCAATTTTTAAGTTCAGCTGGGGATATTCTAAATTATAGTTACAGTAAGAGGCATATTGGTACTTATCCTATTAATTGTCATGCTTAGCACTTTACTTGGCTTAAAGCCCTAGCACTTTATTTGGCTTAAAGCCTGACAGCATACTTAACTTGTTTCTCAATCTAAGGGGACTTTCTCTGCCACCCCAGTCAAAGTGCTCATTTTGGGGGCCTTCAAAAAGAGAACACAAGAGAGAGACACAAAGAAATGGGAGGAGAACTAACCCCAGAAAACGAAAGGCTTCTTTCAATGTGTGTCCAGGCAGGTGTGGAAACTGCAGGGAAGGATGAACAGTGGCTTCCAAATCTCACTTTCTTATTAGTTGTAGCCCTGTCAAAAAACACTGTGCTTATCAATGGCTAAAAGAACAGAAAACAAGAAATCAACTGGTTATTATTCACCTGCAGCCATCATGGAGACAGGGACATTCTGATATGTAATCATGAACTAAACANATATTCTAAATTATAGTTACAGTAAGAGGCATATTGGTACTTATCCTATTAATTGTCATGCTTAGCACTTTACTTGGCTTAAAGCCTGACAGCATACTTAACTTGTTTCTCAATCTAAGGGGACTTTCTCTGCCACCTCAGTCAAAGTGCTCATTTTGGGGGCCTTCAAAAAGAGAACACAAGAGAGAGACACAAAGAAATGGGAGGAGAGCTAACCCCAGAAAACGAAAGGCTTCTTTCAATGTGTGTCCAGGCAGGTGTGGAAACTGCAGGGAAGGATGAACAGTGGCTTCCGAATCTCACTTTCTTATTAGTTGTAGCCCTGTCAAAAAACACTGTGCTTATCAATGGCTAAAAGAACAGAAAACAAGAAATCAACTGGTTATTATTCACCTGCAGCCATCATGGAGACAGGGACATTCTGATATGTAATCATGAACTAAACATTAAAAGCACCAGACACATATCGTTAAAACATAATTCCAAAACACTTGAGAAGCAAAGGAAGGACTACAAAGAAATGAAGAGTAGAGATAAGATTGAATATCCACATACTTTTGTTTTCTCTCACTATTTTCAGTATTCTTTGATCCTAGAGCAGAAAAATGTTAATCGCCTCCATGTCTCAGCCCAATGTTACAAGACTGGATAAAAAGAATCACAGCCAACAAAAACAAACTGTGTACATTAAAAAGAAAACCTCATACTGCATCAAAGAAGTCATAAGAATATTTTGTTTTCTTAGGTTTCTAGATATTCCTAAATACGATCTCTAAAAAGACAAATAAATTCAGCCCTAAGGCTCCAATTTTATATTTGGCAGAAAACAGAAAGTGCCAGTGGCCTAATGAGCTAAATATTTCTTTTTTACATGAAGGATCTTTAGAGCAATCTTTTTCTTGGAAAGATCGAAAGCACAATCCTACCTGTAACTTCACACTTGTCAAAGTTTGGTTACGAACTATTCATACCAAAATCTCCTGGGACTGGGGGAGGGGGACAGCAAATGAACACTCCTACCCCACCCCTGAATTTCTAAATGAGAACCTTTTAACATGTTCCTCAGGTGGATTCCACATGTAAGTTTGAAAAACAATGAAATGAATCAAAGTGACCAAAAGACTCATCTCTAATGGGGGTATAAAGCCCCATACAAATTATATAATAATACCTCTTCGCTTTCACAAATCACATGTGATCAGTGTAAAAAGTAGATAATTGGTAGCAAAAAAAGCCCTTAAAAGGAAAAACTACATCAACATCAAGCAGCCTAAATAGTATATATGGCAGTGGTGAGCTACAGACTATCTCATTTTGCCTTTCTAATGGTGATTTATGAATAGGTATATCATATCGTCTGATTCTCTGTTGTAGAATTTTAAACACTGTCAACCAGAAAAGTCACAGGCTCTTTACATCTAATCACCATTGCATGGCATCTCCATAATAAAAGCAGAGACTAGACAGAAAATCCCAACTCCACCAGCTCCACATCAATAAAACCCTCTCCAACTCAATAGATTAAGAAAATCTAAATTATCAACTTAAATATACTCCATTCATGACCTGTCTAAATCTAAAGTATTTATAATAACCATAAGAAAGTGTTATTAATATAAAGGCCCTCCCAGGAAGTTGTTAAAATGACAGAAATTGATCAGAGTATTTTAAAGGAAAACTCAAATCCTGAGGGTTTCAGGGTTCCCTTCATTCGAAATACTGGTGGTGGTGGTGAAGGAATACTGCATGATTTCTACAGTTTTTCTAGCTTTCTATGACAAAGTCATGACTGTAGGTGGTTTTTAACCCTTACATATTATATACTATATCCTTCTATCACAGCTCCACTATTTACAGGCACCTTATTTATAAAATGAAGATAATGATGGTACTAATATCAACCTAGTGGAATTGTTGTGAAGGTTACATGAAATAAAGCTCTTACAGCCCTGAACACTATCTTTGGCTCATTGTAAATTCTCAAAAAATAATAACAGGTATCGTGTGTGTGTGTGTGTGTGTGTGTGTGTGTGTGTGTGTGTGTATTTAGTCTGATTTAAACTTTTCTCGACAAAATATGTCAGATTCACTGCCACTTAAGCACATTCCGTATACAAAAAATAATAACAGGTATCGTGTGTGTGTGTGTGTGTGTGTGTGTGTGTGTGTGTGTGTGTGTGTATATTTAGTCTGATTTAAACTTTTCTCGACAAAATATGTCAGATTCACTGCCACTTAAGCACATTCCGTATACATTTACAGAACCCAGTTTGGCCAAGGCCATGGAGAAAGTTAATGAATCACCTGGTAGAGATCTACATGAACTCGTTCACATAAGCCCAAGTGAGCGAGATGTAGAGACATCTTGCACACTGTCCAGTGCTTTAAACAGGATGTAGTAAATACTCAGCCCTTCGGGTCCAACTGCATCAATCTCTAAGGCCTAGTCTGTAAGGATGCCTTCCCAGCCCAAGACACCCCTTCCTCTCCTAAACTTTTAATCGTAGAGGGTCTAGGTTAGTCAGTTTCAAAATTTCAAACACTTTCAGTTTGGCTCATAGCAACAGTTAAAGAACAGTTAAAGATTAACAGGACAGTGGTGGGATGGTTTTTGTTGGGCTTTTTTCACAATCAAATAATACCTATTCAAAACAGACAAAATGTCTGCTCAAAACATCCCTGGAAAGGGAAAGAAACTGTGAAATGAAGTGACAAGACATATAAAATGGTCAGGGATTTCTCTTGCATTACTGTTATCAAATTTCAAAATTAAAAAGTCAATAGGGATATAATATTTATTCAAGGGGCACAAAGCACATGCAACAATACTCAAAGGTGCATTTTAAAGACCTTCAAACACGTTAAGGGAGTTGAAGTTATAAGATAATAAAAATACTGTTACAGCCCATTAAGCATGTTGTAATGGTGCTCAGGGATGATGCAGTCATGTTTGGCAAAAAGTTATTTTCACGCATCTCTCTGAAAGAAAATTCAGTCCAATCCAGATATTCTTAGCAGGAAGATACATGAAAATTTTTAAACGATGCAGAAATGTATTTTGCCATCAATATAGACCTCAAATGCTAATACGAGGGTGTTCAAAAGTACAATAAACCAGAAAGGAGTATCGAACTGAAAACCTGTTTTTTTATAATGCCTAAAGCACTCTGATTTGTCAGGGTCAAAAACTCAAAGTTAATTAGGTCAAAAGTTCAGGCTTCCAATATTGTGCATTTGTTTTTTCTGAAAAATCAACAAATCCTCTACCAAATGGTGGGGACAAGGACTTTTTCTTTTAATAATGCAATAGTTCAAATGATTATGCCCCTGAATTGATTATTCATGTAATATGGTGATTTTCAAAAAATAAAATATATTTAATTATTGATGTTGATGACTGTACTATATTTTGACTGCTTTAATTCTAGCATTTAGAACAGTGCCAGTACCTAATAAGTATGTGGTCAATAAATGTTTGTTGCACTTTTTTTCTTTTTGCTGGCCAGTACAGGGATAGAACCCCAGACCTTGGTGTCATCAGCACCATCTCCTAATCAGCTGAGCTAACTGGCCAGCCCAATAAATGTTTTTTGAGTGAATAATTATTGAATGATTATCCAGATATGTATCAATGAATGTATGTACATATGTGTGTATGTATACATGATTTGGGAAATTTACGAAAAGGGAGGGAAGAGAGCTCACATGTATTAATTCAGCACCAACTATGTGCCTAGTTCTTAGTGTTTCACTTATATTGTTTCATTAAGTGAAACAATGTAACACTCACAATTAACTCATAACCAAAGCTCACAGAGAATGAGAAACGGGAACACAAAATCATCTGGTTAATAAATGGTTGAAATGGATTTTGAACTCCCTGGATCTATTTGACTGTTAGCACTCCATCATCCCACCTCTTGGGATTCATTGTTTCTCCTAATGGCCAATCAATTAAGGGTGGAATAAAATAATATAGCTAAATAGTAGAAATACTGAGCATCTCAAAGAACCTCAGTGCTACACAGGACATCATGATGATGTGGTACAATCCCTCATTGAAGATACACCACGCAGATGAGTGGGAGCTTGGGGGACTGAGAATTGAGAGGCTAGCTCTGGCCACAGATAGGTTCTGTCCAGAAAGCAAGGGCTTCATTTAATCCTCACAATAACTCACAACCAAGATTTAAAGATTAAGCAACTAGAGTGGGGGGTCAAATAGCTCATAAATGCTGGACACGGATTCCCTGCATCTTTTTGACTCTTTATACTTTAACACACTAATATTAGGATTCACTCTTCTTCCATATCAGTATTTCTCAACAAGGGGCAATGTGTGGTGGCATTTTATTTGTTCTCCTATTTGGAGAATGCAACTGGCAGATAAGGGTAGAGGCCAAGAATCTACCAAACATCAGAAACAGAGAACATCGTGCGTAACACAAAGAACTATCTGGCCCAAAATGCCAATAGTGTCCAGACTAAGAAATCCCTAACTATATAATCAATAACTAAAGCACTCATTCATTTGCTAATATATTTCAGTGTCTATAATGGGACAGACATCATTCTGAGCACCAGGGATATGGTGGTAAGCAAATCAGACAATGTCCCCTGTCTCAAAGTTTACATTCAAAAGTGGGAGACAGACTTTGAGCAAATAAAGAAATAAAATTAGTTCGGATAGTAATGAATGCCAAGAAAATAAAACATAGTTGCATAACAGAATGGAAAAAGACGAATGTGATAGGTCTAATATCAGATCCATACTAAATAACATGGTCAGGGAAGTCCTCTTTAAATAGGGGGACTTTGTGCAGATACCTTAATTCTAAGAAAGTTCTGGCTTACAAGAAAGATTCTGGGAGTCAAATGGAAAGAAGAAACAGTCAATGCATTAAGTTCTACAGCAAGAAAGGACTTTAAGCATTTAAGGAATATTTTATAAGTCAGTATAGCTGAGACATGGTAAGTCAAAAGGGCATGGAGGTCCAAGATGAATCAGAGAAGTAGGTAGCGTCAGATCACTCAGGGCTTTTCAAGTCTGTGGTAAGAAGTTGATATTTTATTCTAAGTCAATGGATCGTAACTGGAGGGTTTAATCATGGAAATGAAATAATGGGTTGTGCTGTGAAGCTCCCTTGGACTTCCTTGTGTGGATGTGGCAGGGGACAGGGCAAGGATAGAAGCACAGGAATGAGTTAGGAGTGCACTACAGCAGTCCAGGAAAGACAATGATGACTCCCAGATACAGGAAAGTGGAGGATAAAAATAGAACAGGAAGCAGTCTATTTGCTATCAAACAATATCCCCAGTAAAGCACTATTAAAATGAAAGCAGCACCTCCTAGAAAATCAAAACACAGATGACAGCTTAAAAGAAAATAATCTACTTAGAATTTCTTTAGAATTATAAACAGTAGCGATTGGCGAAATTTGGAATAATGAAGTCCTTATTCAAATTCAAGTTTTGAAAATTCAGCTTTATTTTGCTCTTGTAGTAGACGTGTTCCAAAAAGGTTTTACACAAACTGAAAATCTGTGCATGTGGGAAAAGTCAATAGCTGACTTGGGATTACTCTCTTTTGTCACTGGCTGAATACCTGTCTTTGAGGCACTGCAATTTCATGCAGGTCAACATTCGTATTTATCTCAATATACTTTTCTATATGTATGGCCTAAATTCCATTCTCAAATTACAAAATAGCTGTTTTACAAAAGTTCATTTACAAATCAGTTACTCACAACCCAGAATACATATTCTCAGAGAAACAATGTTGTGTTGTTAATAATGGTTAGATTCCTTAGCCCAGCAACAAAAGTTTACCTAATTCCAACAGTATCTATATTAAAATACCAATGCTAACAACAATTTTAGACATTGCTTCTATGAGAAAAAAGTGGAAAATTCCAATTCATAATGCCTACTGCTTAGGCCTTGACTATGAGAATGAGGGTTTTCCTACATCTTGATGCCTGCCTTGATACAAGCAGGGGCGGTAGTGTTCTCTAGCCGTGGGTGGAGAGGTAAGAATCTTCACCAGGGTGAGAACAGTGATGGAAGGATAGAGTCTCAAGTAGAAAATGAAGCACTGGAAGTCAATGTATGGCTAGAGATACTTGCATTAATTCATTCAATAAGTATTTGTCTAGAAGATGGAGATAGGGTGATGAATAAGGCCCTAATTTCTCATCCCATAGTGTAGAGACTTAAAATTTACCACAGTGGCAGACGAAGCAATGGTAGAGGGGAAAATGGGATGATGAAGGAGTGGGCTCTGGTGACAAGAGCAGATGTGAGGGTCCCAATGAGATCTTGGGGAAAGAAAGACAGGAATCATGAATTTAACTAAAAAAGTTCAGTCTCTGATGCAGTATAAACATTATACATTTCATCTGGCTGAATCAATGTTCACATTTCATGGAGGAAGAAACCAGCACTTAAAAGCAAAGGAGTACAGCCGTAAATGTGGAATAAGGTGCAAAATACTTGATTACCAAACACCTCACCACGTATGTACACTTATCGATATCAATACCAATTTTTCCTCCTTTTTATAAATTGTGCCCTGGAGTGACAGGAAATGCTTCAGAGACAAATAGAAGAAAGGACATTGTAAGCCTACTTCCTTATTTTATGGGTGAGAAAACAGAGGTCGACGGAATGAAGTGATGTGACTTGGCTAAGAGTCAGATGCAGTGAGGGCTGCCTGGCCCCTGAGACGCAGAGGTTTCCATTATACCACCACCACCTTCATTATCAACCTGAGAACAAGGAAGAACTGCACCTCTGCGAGCAGATATCATATGTAGAGTATAAAGGCAGATTTCTCGAAGAGAAAATTTTAAATACAATTTCCAACTTATGGAAATTATTTATTGGTAAAAAAAAAAATCATATATGATTTAGACTCTCTTTATCTAACATAAGCATGAAAAGAAAGTTTCTAAATAAGTGAATTCTCTAGAAAATTAATGTTTGTTCTTTAAGTGCCAAAAATTTTAGCCATTTTTTGGAGAAATCTCTTTTAAATGTCTTAGTTACAGTCTACTGAAATTAAGTTGGGTTTTTTTGTTTGTTTGTTTTTTGGTTTTTGCCCCTTTAAGTCTTGAAGCCCTCATTTTACTCTTCAGTGGCTGAGTAGCTTTCACGGGTTCCCTCTTAAATTATCTTTGTGCCATTTTATCCTCATGTTTCTCTCCATAGCCCTCTAGTTCCCATCAGATGCTTCTAGTCTTCTACAGACTAAGAAAAATTGAATCACAAAGACTGACAGAAAACTACACAAGGTAAGAAGAGTTCAAAACTCTGAGAGATGACTTCTCAAAAGTTAAATAATCATTATGATGATCATGTTGGTGGCTCAGTGGCATCTTCAGTGACACCATTCTGAATATATCTTACTCATCACTTTTGATCTCAGTTCAGTAGCATTTTCAATTACATCCAAAATCTTAGCAGTTTTCTGAATAATTGAGATATCAAAAATTTAAACTTCGGTGAGCTGGGGAGAAATAATTATTAAGACTATATATACAATTTCTTTTTCTAGCATTACTTCTAGCAATGTGTTTCCATTTGAAATTTCACTGTAAACATCTTACAAATTTTTTCTTAATGCTGTCAATACATTAAATTGTTTCATAATAACCAAGTTGTATATTTCAGTTTCAAGTACTACTTGTGGGTAATGATTGTTAGGCAAAGGTCACCTAAATTAATTAACGCTGGAAACATAATATCTAACAAGAGTTCTATGAGGGAGAGATATTAGATAGCAATAGGTGAAAAAGATACAAATGAAATAGGGTCACCTAAATTAATTAACGCTGGAAACATAATATCTAACAAGAGTTCTATGAGGGAGAGACATTAGATAGCAATAGGTGAAAAAGATACAAATGAAATAGTGTAGCAGCCCCCATTGAAATCATTAGGAACTAAATGCCTATTTGTCACAGGTGGCTTCAGTGGCAGGAAGCAAATGTGATTCATGCAGTAACAACTATCACCTCTAAAGTAATTCAGTGACACAAATTATGTACACCGTTTGCTGACAAAACTTTAAGTGTTTATGCCATGTTAACCAAACCTGACTTCACCAAACTATTTTAGGGTGCCAAACATGGCTGAAGGGCACCGTGACTTGATAAACAATTACTCCTGATCTCCACAACCTAAAGATATATTTCTATCATATAGTATGAAGCCAGAGAAATAGTGTTATCAATAATATATTTTTTAAAGTTTGTAAAAAAGAGAAGTGGATTACACTTTTTATAAATAAAGTTCTGAAGAGGTATATTTTCAGTAATAAAAATACAGTGAGTGTGCCCAAGTATTCAGTCACATAGTTGGTTTAGATGATCTCAAAAGGGTTCCTCCATATAAAACTATCTTCAAATCATACCAGGGGACCATACTTATGAAACAATAACAACAACTCTTCTCTTTCCTTACAGTTAACAATTGAATATCATTTCTTTTATCAGTCTCCATTCTGCCAAAACATTTTCTGTATACAAGCTGGCAACACTGGAGAAGTTGTCGTCTTCTTTCTTTCCAACTCTTAGCATTGGTAGCCAAAAGTGTCTTTGTTGTTCAAATAGTCCATGCCATCTGCCAGCAGTTTCTCCATCCTGAGATACCATCTGCCAGGCTCTTAGCTTCAGAGTCTGGGCCATGTTGCCTGTATGCTGTTTTCAAATGGCTATTTCACCAGAAGAATGAGCAAGCAAACTACCATCTCTCAATTTTAAGCATTCTTGAGAATTGTCTCAAACACTGTCCTCTAGCAGACTAGTTCTAAAAAGGACAAAAAGCTCAGCAATTTGAATGAAACAATTTCCTTTGATTTTTTTCCCTTCTTCCCTGTTGAAATAAGTAATTAGACATCTATAGAATGTTAATACAATCAGTCATTAATAAAACAAGTTTTTAGAGCTGAGTTTTTTTTTTTATAAGGTACTCTTAATTATAATGAATTATTCTTCAGATAAAGAAGAAAAGAGGGAGAATCAATCCCAATTTCTACAGTTAATCCTGATTATTCAAAAGCAACTTCTGGCAGAAATTAATAATTCAGTTGAATGTTATTAACAGTATAATGTTACCTTTATGCTGCACTGCACTGTTCTTCCTTCTAATCTATTTAAAATTCCTGACTTTAAAGTAGAAACAACAAGGTCTGCATACAGACTCTTAACGAGGTTAAGCCTAAAGAGTTCCATTAATATCCTCCCTAAGGCCACCAGGAAATTCCTTAGAGCAAGAGACTTCCAGGCTTTTCTGTGCATTACACTCAAGGGCTTTCCTTTCTAGATTTGTTACTGCTGGAAATTTATCTTATTTCTCCATCACTGCCCAGCCTTAAGACTTAGGCACAATCACTCATCAGAAATCCCAAGGTAACTCAACCACCATGAAACTTGGAAGCCTTTGCTATTCTAGTACCAAATTAAATTAGCATGTAAGTGAATGTCAGGAATCAAGTTCACTCATAAGATATGATATCATTCTACCCAAATGTCAGAAAATATACATATTTTAAACCACAACATCTGAGGTTTCCCAATTTCTACAGATGGCAATGTTCTCCTTAGACACGTCTGATCTTTATAAATGGTGGAAGGTGCCCTTATTGTACTAGCCTTGACATTTCCTTTAAATCTTTCAGCTTTGTAAACCACAGATCTTGATGTTGGGGCATATGGCTATTCTCATCAATATCTGAAAACATACCATCTTTTCTACTCGTAAAATTTATGTAATAAAAACTTTCTAGTTTAGATTTCTCAAATTTCTTCTTGAAATGAAATAGTACATGCTCATTATAGTTGAATACTTATAAATATCACTAAGTAAATTTTCACAATAGCTATTATTATCTATATATTCTACTAACCTCAAGAAGAAAAAGTAAGGAATTAGCTATTAAATCATGCTCTTCAATGTCACAAAAAAATTTTTTTGCCTTGAAGCCTACCATTTTTAACAAAAATCATGTAAAAACAGTATACTTCATATCTACTTATTATTACATTTATTTACAGTTTACTTCATATTTAAGGTTTTACATTCCAATTTCACTGAAATTTGGAAATGAATGAAGTTCTTAAAGACTTTTAGTATCACTTTAATACTCAGGAAAGCCATATGAATATTAGAAACATGGGAATGATATGTGACTTTGTGAAGGTTAAAAGCAATAAATACTCTGAGACATAAGATTGTTTTTAAAAATTCTAACTGAGATCATAAACAAATGTGTCTTAGATTAAGGTGATTCTCTCTGGTACTTGAAATTGAAAGAGATTTTACTACATGAACACTAAGAAATTAATGTGATGATATTAATAACTTATTTGATAAAATGATTAGTTTCCATATGATAAATATACTATTTACAAATACTTGAACTTATGGATTTCATTACAGCATAACAGATATACTATTGGATCCATTTACAATGTAATATAAAGTTAGAGGCTATGAACATGGATGAATTCCATTGGGAGATACTTTGAAAGACAAACCCAAATTAGCAAGTGTCCAGAACCAGCTCTCACCCAAGATGATTAAGGATCTGTTGGGGGATATGTCAGCCTCACTCCTTCTCTCCTGGGATGGGCTCTTGAAGGGGTTCAGGACACATTATCCCCAAATATACTACCTTGATATTTGAGAAAATAGCAGAAGCAGAGAGGCTTCTCTCATCTTCCCCAGCCCTTTTCCCCTTAAACAGTCCAGGAAACTGAGGAAGGTCACTGTGATATTCTCCTTCCCTTCTTCCCTAAAGCAGGTCCTGGACCCTCATGTGAGAGATGTCCTCCCTATACTCAGAAGAGAGGAACATTCTTATCTCTGAAGACACAGGGACACAGAGAAGAATCTGAACAAAAAGGCCTTCTAAGTTCCCCCCAGTTTGTTACCATCACATCATACCTCCCTTATCCAATCATAATTCTCTACAAATATCCATTTCTTAATCAAATTCAGCATAAAAATACATAGGTTTTTCTGTTTCTTTCGCTTCATTTCTTTATGAAAGCTCCCATGTCACATAAAACTTACATTAAATAAGTCTGTGTGTTTTTCTCTTGTTCCTCTGTCTTTTGTTATAGGGCCCTCAACCATGAACCTGGCAATGGGTGAGGAAAGAAACTTCTGTTCCCCTGTACTTTCTTCCACATAGGACAACTCATAAAGGCACCGACTACTTGAAAGACTGATACAGTCTTTATTCTCAAGAGAAAGAGTTATTTTCTGACAAGGAAGCTCTTCCCTAGAACACACGGGACAAATTCATGAACTGGTGTAGAAAGATGTGCCCTTATGAATCTTCTCAATGATATTAACAGAAGAAAGTTCAAAAAAGATGCTGAAAGTTCACCAGGGGGTTGATATGCAGCATGTGAATAGTGATGTGAAAATAGATAATATCTTGAGTGTTGCTGGCTCTCTCATAACTGACAAAGAGTGAGAGATTCTTTTTAAACTGAAATGGGGAAGAAAAATAAGGAAGAAAGTTGTTGAAAGTCATCTGATTGCACTGTATATATCACACAGTTGTATGTCCGTCTGACTGGATCTGAAATCTTAGAAGCATACATACTTTTATGACAGAGACTAATACTTGTATCTCCATTTTTCTAATATTTGCCCTTTTTGAATAGAACTATAGGATATCCTCTGTTAGCAGACATTTAGCCCTATGTCTCAAGAATATCAACCATTCTGAATGCTATGAAATGTTTGCTATGTGTCCAGTATTGTGAATTCACTATGGAATACTCACCTCAGTGTACTTTCCACCTCTATTTGGTGGAAAACAATGACCCCATCTTTAGAGTCCTCTAGAATCTTCTGCTTCATTATCATCACCTTTCAGCAGATTGTCTACACTCCCTTACTGTCCTTTCCTCCTCCTTATTCCAAACTAGATTCCTTCAATATTCTCAGAAAAATCCTTGACATGTTCTTATTCCAACCCACACTCTTCGTAAAGAATGCTCTTGTCACTTCTCCCGCCCCTTCCTTACCGCATGGAAGAAGGGAAATCTCCCTGAGTTCTCGCTGAACAGCATCACTTCCACGCAGACCTTGAAAGAATTGGCTCCTCGCTTCATGCTTCCAATTTGCTCCTCAGTTTCTTGACCCCTCTGAGCCTCATCTTAACATCACTTGTTCCCTTGTCTGCTTTACTTCATCCTCAAAGTTTCTTTCAGTGTCTTGAACCTTCCAAGCTCTGTTCCATCTCAGGATCTCTGCATAAGCTCCTCTGTCTACGAAGTTCTGGCCCTTGCTCTTCCATTGCTATCTTCATCTCTTCTTTTAGATCTCAGCATAATATTCCTTCCTCAGAAATGTCACTTTGATCCCCACCTTTAAACAAGACTCTTCTATACTCTCTCTTAAGTCCTTTACTTTTCCTACCTAGCATTTACCACACTTGTAATTACACATTTACTTGTGCATTGATTTATTAAAATGTGGTTATTTATTAAAATGTATTTCTCCTGCTAGATTGAGGCCCAGGTGGGCGAGGATCATACTTATTGTGTTCACTGACATCTCCTCTGCTTCTAGCACCACACTTCATGCATAAAATGTGGTCAGTTAATATTTTTGAAAAAAAAAATGATAGAACATATCCTTGCACTGTTTTTTTCTTGTTTCTCTCCAAAGTTCATGGATCACTCATTTAACTATTTGTTAGGGTTATCAGCATGTCCTTTGGTTTGCTGAGCTTGTGAACAGAAGTTCTAATATTGCCTCTCACAGTCGGCTTCCGAAAATCTGAATTGTTATGTGTAACACAAGCCAAGCACTGATGAAGACTAAGTGATGGCTGCAGTTTGCTACACCCTTGGACTCAGACACCCTGAGCCAGCTTACCATGCATTCCTAACTTACACACTTCTGGGCTTCATCTGGACAGTTATTCAAAATCAGCCCATGTGTGACACACACTATGAAGCCTTCTCTGACTCCCTAGGCTGAGTGAGATACCTTCTGTTTTGATTCCAAAATACCCTTTCTATTTCGTTATTATGGAGATTTCACATAGTACTATAATCTGTAACTTACCCAATTGTGCCTCTCATAGGTTCTTAAAATTATACGACATATGTTTTTAAATCATACTTAGCTTGTAGTAATATTTAATACAACCTGATAAAGTTTCATGCCCATAATAATGTTTTCTTTAAAAAAAATGTGGTTACTTTTTAAATCATACTTAGCTTGTAGTAATATTTAATACAACCTGATAAAGTTTCATGCCCATGATAATGTTTTCTTTAAAAAAAATGTGGTTACGGGCCGGTCCAGTGGCGCACTGGAGAGTGCACTGCTCCCGCCGAGGGTTCGGATCCCATGTGGAGACCGGTTCCCGCTCACTGGCTGAGCGTGGTGCAGGTGCAACACCGAGGGTTGCGATCCCATTACCGGTCAGTAAAAAAGACAAAAAATAGGGAAAAAAAAAAATGTGGTTACAAGGAAAATAATGCCAAAGAGCCAAAACTAGGAAACACTTTCTAACAAATTCTAGAAAATTTTAATAAGCACAGTGGCTTAGCCTCTTGGGAAATATATTAATCCCTAGAAATCTACTACTTAAAGCAGCATGTTGTACATGTAGATTTTTTTTCAGTATTTAAATATCAACTCAAATATTTTTGCTCAGGCCGGCCTGGTGGCACGCTGGAGAGCGCGCCGCTTGGGAGCGCGCGCTCCCGCTGAGGGTTCGGATCCCATGTGGAGACCGGTTCCCGCTCACTGGCTGAGCGTGGTGCGGGCGCAACACTGAGGATTGCGATAGGACCGGCACGGGCGCGACACCGAGGGTTGCAATCCCATTACCGGTCAGTAAAAAAGACAAAAAAGGAGAAAAAAATATATATTTTTGCTCAATGTTTTTTACATTCTTCCAATTTGATTCTGGAAAAAGTATGACAATCTCTTTTTTAGTATGGACATTTAAAAGTGGACAAAAGGCAATACACAGTCATCACATGCTTTACTATAAAATTACCTTTACATATTATTCTAGTAAGTTGTAATGAGTCTTAACTAGAATCTTACACACACACAAATGCATACATACATATCTACACACACATATACACGTACACATACATGCACATACATATATAGTATTTTGCATAATGGTAGTAATAAAAGTTAAAGAGCACTGCACTCCACTGGAATTTAAAAGTGGCGCAACCACCTAAAATGCTATCAAAGAAAAATCCTCAAAAATGGCAAACAGCTTTTGTCAAGAAAAACTTGCAATAAACCTAAAAGAGTAAAACAGATCCTAAATGTGTTAAAGGGTAGCCACATGTAAAGCACTATTGTCATTTTACTTCCTAATACCTCTCCTTTTATCACAGTGTGGGAGTTGTAATGACTTCATACTCAAATTGTTTCATCCATCCAAAACCACCTATTAAAAGAAAGATAGTCACATGCTAGGTTCATATGTTTTTGTTTTTTTTGTTGAGTTCATTATGTTGGCCAGTTGATAATAGGCATTTTATTGCAACGTGTCCATTTATTAATAATGACCTAGGTCCAAGCATTCTAATCTATTTAACCTGTGTGAAATATTTAATGGTGAACTCAAATACAGTTTGATAGTCACAGCAAAATGATAACTTTCAAGGAATCTTATTTTAAAGTTAGTTTTGGAATAAACCCTGTAATTTTTAAATTCAGAATTTAGCTTGGTGCAATTGTTTACATATCATGCTGACAAGAAGTTAGTTTAATCCTATTCTATTATTGTTTTCTATTCTGTTCTCATAACATTCTAATATTCTCCTGATATTCTATTATTTCCAAAGCCTGGGTTAGCATGGGGGTAGAGAGGCAGTGATGGTTACTTATTACCATACCCTTCCAGAGCTTTCAAATAGCAAAATTATATAGGCAGGCAGACTTGAAATATTTTCTGTTTTTGTTCACTGATTGTAATTGTCAGCTGAAAAGGAAAACCAGAAAGGGAAATACTGTATGAGTTTCACCAAAATTAATAAATGGAAAATAATGCAGCACACTAGTATAAACTAGGGTAAATGACTATGCTTCATTTTGTCATGGCTTAGATCACTGACATTCTGTTTGGAAACTTTGACATTATTCAACTTCTTCTAACCTTAGGAGCATTTTCCCTGAGTAAGAAAAACCCCTACCAGAAAAGTAAGCACAATCCAGTAACCAAATGCAAGTCTAAATGAAGTATTTAATGTGGAAGTCAGAAGACCAGAGGTAGAAGCATACTTCAAAAAGTTCATGGAAAGATTCATATTATCTTTGAATACTATTTTTCCACGAACTTTTTGAACTATCCTTGTACTTCTGCACTCTTTCTCTTACTTCACCAGATGGGAACAATATGATCCCTTGTATAGCACTCAATGCAATTTGCCATTCATAATGATGAAGGTACCAATACAAACACAGCATATACCATGTGTGGAGCACTGTAAGACATCATGTAAAAACATAAAAGATACATTAAGCACAGTCCCTGCCTTAGCTCACAAAGTATGCAAACTCATAGGCTGTCACAAATTTCAGCATTCGGCCGGCAGTTGTTCAAATAATGCAGAAGAAGAATAACAGCCTCAACTAGGAATCAGTGATGCTTAGAAAACCTCCCAGCACCGCCCAGTGAAGAAACTACAATGAGCTCATGACACAATGCTTATATCAGCAACTTCCTGCTGAGCAAAAATCACCAAATGCAGTAGCTGCATCAGCCTTTCACATGCTTTCATCACTTTCACCCCATTAATCATGCACGCATGTACATACTTTGATGATTTAGAAAGTTGACTGAGGTTCACTTCTCAAAAGCTTATGAGTCCTAGTCACAATAAATAGAAAATCTCAGCTGCCCAGAAATGTTTACTTTCTGCAAAATATCAAGGCAACACAGTGGTTTCAACTACTTTCCTACTAGAATAATAAATTCAATAATGAGGTGATCTTTTCCCATTTGTGTTTATTTAGTGGGAAAATTAGAAGAAGAAAAGTAACAAATCAGGAATATCACACCATGAAATCTCACATCACATAGTGTTTTCAATGAAACAAAAGGGACATAAAATGTAAACTAAGCTTCAAGTAGCAAATCTGCAAGCATCAAATACTGGAATTTTGCCAAGGCACACTAACAAGTTGTTTGACATGACTGACTACCATCTGAGATGTGGACTAATACATGCCAGCTTAAAGAGTTGTACATGTGTATGGACATATGTATGTGTATATATAATACTATATGTTAACTATTCAGTTATTAGAAACGTAAATACTAATTTATTTATCTCATTCTCTATGCACTAATTTTCAATCTTTCCATTACAAGAAACCACTACTACTTCCAGAAATACTAAATTACATCTTACCTATTTTTCTATAAAAGTATATACTAGTTTAACTCCTAGTTTTTGATGGTTACTTAGGCCACATAAAAAAAAATGAATACTAATTTAAACATAGGTCCTAGCCATAAGTAAGTATATACTACCAAGTAAAAGAAAAATGGGACAGTGTTTTGAAAAACTATTTTATTTGTCCCATTCTTATGAATGCTAAGTAATGTGCTGCTAACCTGCAATTAAATGGATGCACATAAAGTTCTAATGTGAAAATATAGTCTTGCAAAGATTCTTCAAATTAGTTTGGGATGATAACATTGTACTAATATTTAAATTTCATGAAAAGGTTCAGAAGTTAGATTACAAAGATGTCAGCACTTCACTGTTCCCTACATTCCAGGGTGATTTTCATATTAGTTATAATTCAGCACCTCAAACTACACTCATTTAAAAGGTTGAAAGAAGGTCAGCATGCAGCCTGGTCATATGCTGAAACAGCAATGCAGAGTGGCTGAGTTTAGAAGTCTTAATTACAAACATGTTTATCACAAGAGTTTCTATTTTTAAAGACTATGCATACAGTCATTTATGAATTAGAAATAATCACAATTCTCAGGAGGTTCTGAGTGTCCTGTATATCCTATGGAGTATTCATTTTTCTATCTGCTTGAAAAATGACAACATTCTAATTATTCTGTCAAGGTTAATAGACCCAAAATTTGACTCTTAAATCTCAGTGGATGTCTTTTTCCAATAGCCACTACTTCTCATTTGTGACATTTCTTACTCCCTAAAATTATGTGGTACAAGAATTTTCATAAAGTCAATTTATATAGCCAAGCAACCTCTAAATCAAAGAACTAGAGTGATACAATCACGAGATAAATTAGAGAACTTAGGGAATTTTAACATGTGTTTTAATGAGGAACCTTAAAAATGGATTTTAAAAAATGTTAATGATGAGCTGAAAACTTGACTTCTAGCAAGATAAAAGAAACCTAAAAGAGAAACATAAAGCCAGATAGCATTTTTTTTTTCCTTTTTTTGTCTCTTTTTTCGTGACCGGCAACGGATCAACTTCTAGCAAGATAAAAGAAACCTAAAAGAGAAACATAAAGCCAGATAGCATTTTTTTTTTTCCTTTTTTTGTCTCTTTTTTCGTGACCGGCAACGGATCGCAACCCTCAGTGTCGCGCCCACACCAGACCGGGACCGGCAACGGGATCGCAACCCTCGGTGTCACGTCCACACCGGGGACCAGCAACGGGATCGCAACCCTCGGTGTTGCGCCCGCACCGCGCTCAGCCAGTGAGTGGGAACTGGTCTCCACATGGGTTCCGAACCCTCGGCGGGAGCGCCACCGCACTCCCAAGCAGCGCACTATCCAGTGCGCCACCAGGCCAGCCCTTTCCATGAACTTTTTAAAGTATCCTCATATGTTCAAGGATATTCATTGTAATGGTAGAGCGCCACCGCGCTCCCAAGTGGCGCACTGTAGCAGTGCGCCACCGGGCCGGCCCCAGATAGCATTTTTTAATTAAAAAATAAAGTTATGAATCAAAGACCATAAAGAACCTGTAGAAGATAAGATCAAAGTGAAAGAGGGACCCAGGAAGTTAGCAAGCACTTAAGCTAGCTTTATTCTGAGAGTATCTGACAAAATTTAGTAATCTTGACATTCATTTGCACAAAATATAGGAGAAAGAAAACAACCCATAAGAAGTATCAAAGGTAAAAAGTTTATAGTATAAATTCATGGGAGATATTCACAAAGAGCTAGGACAAAAAAAAAATCTATATCCTCAGTGCAACAGTGTTAAAAATAAACCCAACACATGGATGAGATCAGAAAGAAAACTTGAACATCCTGACACTGGCCATGGGTGAAAGGGTGGGAAAAGGTGAGGATCACATCACAATTCATCCTTCCTTAATCCCAAACACCTGAAAAGAAAAAAAGGAAAAACAAAAGCCACAAATATTCTCAAATAATTCCCACAGGGTTCTAAAGAATATAAGCCTTAAAACAAAACAAAAACCTCACAAGGCACTATGAAGGAGACCATGAGGCTATAGAAACCACAGACAACAAAATCAGATTTTCAAAGACAGTGCATATTAGAATGTTAAAACTGAAAATGTAAAACAACTGTTTCATATTTTTAAAAGAAATAAAAAGCTTTCAAACAAGGAATGAGAAACCACAAACAAGTAGGCTGTAAATAGAAGAAAGCAAAAAATACGATGATTTAAATTAAAAATAGGGTGAATATGTTAAATGGCATTTCAGACTCTGCTGAAGAAAAAATTAATATAATAGAAATAAAATTTGAAAAAGTAATCCAGATGTAGCCCAGAGAAACTCAGAGATTTAGAATATAAGAATTCATGATTAAGAGTCATGGAGGATAGAGGCAGATGGCCCAACATATATCTAATCAAAGTTCTCAAAAGATAAAAATGCAGAGAAAATATTTAAAGAGATAACTACTGTAAGTTTTCCAAAATTATTAAAAGCTATCTAAATTAATATCCAATAAATCCCAAATAGGATAATTTTAAAAAATCTATGTACATCATAGTAAAACTGCAGAATTAAAAAGAAAAGATATGAAAAACAGTCAGAGGAAAATAGGTCACCTACAAAAGAACTGTAAGTAGACTAACAGCTGATATTCTGGCAGCAATCATGGGGGCCAGAAAACAGTGGAATACTTTCTCAATGTGCTAAAAGTAATGGTTAACTTAAAACCCTATAGCTACTGAAACTTCTATAAGCAGAAGTGAAATAGACTTAATAAAAACAGAGTACTTACTATTTAAGACTTTGTTAATTATGCATGTTAAACTATGTTTTTTCACAAATCTAGATAAGTTAACTCTAACATTTCAATTATGTTTCAATTCTGCATTCATATGTATACCGATTTGTGATTAAAACATATTTCTTATGAGGGCTTCCAGTCAGAACTATATGAAAACCATTGCTAGGAGCGGCAATGGATAATCTGCAGCTACTCATATCAACATGGTTGAATTAAAAACATAAATCCAAGTGAAAAAAGCAAGTTACAGAAAAATAGCTATTATAAATTTCCTTCAAGAAACAAACACACCTATACAATAAGTTGTTTGGAGATTTAAAAATGTGGTAATTCCTTTATCTATGTGATGACTGCACAGAAATGGTTATTATTGAAACTGTGCACATATATATTTAATAATAAAAGTAACAAGCTTAAAATATGACTATTATACAATATGCAATATATTTTAAAAGAAAGAAATGCTCCCAAGGTATATGACTCTGTAATTCCCTCCTTTCATCTACAGTCAGAGGATGAGTTGGAGACAAAGTGGGGATGAGGCATATTCTCTGTTCAGGAAACAGAACATATGTCAAGAAGTCAGAATCTCCTGGTAGAAGACCTATTTCTTCTCAAGAAAGAGATAATGCATTCATCCAAACAAACACAGAAGGCAATGGGATAAGAAATATTCTCTGGCCTATGAAGATTTAATACCATTTGTAACTATTGTTTAATATTCTAGAATATGATCATTGAAAATATGTATACATTTTTTATTGATTACTGTCTTAGCTTGGGCTGCCATAACAAAATACTATAAACTGGATGGCTTAAACAGACATATATTTTCTCAGTGTGGGGGCTGGAAGTCCTAGATCAGGGTGCCAGCATGGTGAGGCCTCTCTTTCTGGTTTGCAGGTGGCTGCCATCCCACTGTGCTCACATGGCCTCTTCACTTACACATACACACAGTGTGTGTGAGAACATGACCTCTCTGGTGTTTCTTCTTAAAGGACATTAAACCTGTCCTACCAGGGCCCCAATCTTCTGACCTCGCTTACTCAAATTACTTCCTGATAGGCCCTACCTCCATATATAATCACTTTGGGGGTTAGGGCTTCAACATATGAATTTTGGGGTGACAATCAGTCCATAGCAATGACCATTAGGGTTTCTGTCTTTTGGGTTTTTGTTTGTTTTTAGCTAGAACAATTCTGGAGTGTACATACCTGTGTATTTCTCTAGGACAGATACCTAGCATTTGTATGCTGGATCAGGCCCAGTGGAGGGAAGAGGGGGAAGAGGGACAAGAGGGGTAGAAGTCAAACTGTAATAAAATCACATATAAAAAGGCAATAACCTTCTCATATTTTAAAATATACCTAGAAGGAGAAATCAGCGATATGAGGTTATTAATAAATTTTCAAATAAAATGAAACTTACAATATACTCATTCAAGTTCTTATTGGAAACAAACACCTCATGAAATTTTTATCTCATGAAAAAATTAACAGGTTTATAACTCAGAAAGAATGCTTTATCATTTGTTCAATAAATACTAACTGATTCCTTTCACATGCAAGACACTACGCAGGACTATATATCTAATATAAAAAAATATATAACACACACCTCAGGCCATCCAGATGCTCCCAGGTTAGTACCGAAGTTTTTATGGGAAGTTAGTATATTTAATAACAGACATGACTAAAATGACACCTCAGTGAGAACATTTTTTCATATTTCATAAAGTTGAATTTCTGTGTTATTTTTACAAAGTAATACATCAAATTAAAAAATAAAATTTACCATTTTTATATCTCCTAAGTGTTGCTATTTTAACAAATTTAAACGGCTATAATCCATGGTTCAGAATGAATTTTATGTTTTTTTTTTTTTTTTCTACCTTTGATTTACTTGTCGGGGTACTAAAATCATCTACTCTCTTAGATATAGGTGGATGAATAACTTACTTAGAAATGATTAAGTAACTTTTGTAAAGAACTAATAATCACATAATTCCTTAACACCGATTTGGATAAAGACAAAAACAATGAGCAGACACATTTAAAAGGGGTTTTTTTTGGGGGGAGGGGGGAAGCTCATTTGCAATTAGGTGAGATAACATCTCTACCTTTCTTGGCATAGTTCATGTCCCACTAGTCCCACTAGTTGTTTCTCTCTAACTAGCAGTTTTTATTTTCTCTCCACTAATTTGCTAAGACCATTTGACAGAATTTCAGCTGTTATCACATTTGTGCACTGTTATTACTCAGACACAAAATTGCTATTAAATAAATTAGTGTTGCCTGAAGGTGGAGGCTGCCAAGTCAGAATATAATTTTGATAATCAAATTTTTCCTTTCTAAAAATACAAGGAATTTAAGATCCTCTGAATGACATATGAATGAAAAAGAAAAGGAAATAACTTTTGGGGAACAAGCACAAAAGTATGCTTTGATACAAAGAGGTGAAGATTCTAAGCCAAATAAAGGTGGAAATTCAGAGCCAACTGCTTCTCTGGCTTTAAACTTTGGGTAAGTTAATTAAAGAAAATGAATTCTGGACAGGTTACTTGGCAACATGGACATACCATTACTTACCTCACAGGGTTGGATGGAAGACTGAAGGTCAAGACCTAGTACAGTATCGAGTAATTAATAAACGGTACTCCCTGTTTTTGTCCAGCTGTTAAGCTGCTGCCAAACTTTTGGCCTGGGCTTTCTGCCATTAGTAATTCTCAAAGTATGGACTCAGGATGAGCAGCATCAGCTTCATCCAGGAAATACTAGAAATGGCCCCAGCTCAGATCTACTGAATCAAAAACTGCCAGTACAGCCCAGAAACCTGTTTTTAAAAGCCCTCCAGAGGATTCTGATGAACCCTAAAGTTTAAGAGCCACAGCTCTCATGGATCTGGAGCTGATGAAAATTTTGCCAAGTCTAGTATAATGACTTACTTTCCCCTATTCCAGTACATTCCCTAATGACTCAGCTTTTCTTCAAGGAATTCAACAGGTTTGAGGAGCTAAGGCAGAGGTTGTCAGTGAACCAGCTCTGGAGAAAGCAGGAAAACAAACTGCAACACAGGCCTGTAGGACAGAGCAATCTTCTTCAGAAGCGGGGTTAAAAAAAAGATTTTAAATGTTTTAACATTCAAAAATACATTATTTCAAAATCATCTTTTCCAGACCTTTGCTCAGAAATCCTAAGCAGCTGTAACAGAAACCATCCTCCTCCTCTAGGGAGTTTCTAAAAGACACATTTAAATGTGAAAATCCCTATAATTTTTCAAGCGCATTTTAAGAAATTTAATTATTAGATTCTCCCCCTCCATTCTTTTTCTCGCACTGATCCTCTTATCTTTGGTAATAACTCTTCATACCAGATGTTGTCAATATATTGCTTTTTTTTTAAAGCCACTTAATCCTCTTCATTTGAGAAAATATCATTCCTTAAAGAAAACGAAAACAGCCGAGACTACCTTAATTCTGCAGCATATAAATTCTGTATCATAATTTTTCTTCTTCCCACCACCACCCTCACACCCATGCTACTGTCAACACACCTAATATTTAGTAGCCACCTGGGGGTTTTATATCACCTCATTTTCGATGCTGCAGAGATTAGAGAAGGGCTTGAAGGACTACTGCTTTGAAAAATAACCGCTATTAAGTGCACACACCGCACACCTACACACACACAGAGACAGACACAAACTCAATATCCTGCTGTGTGATCAACCTGACAAGAAAACCCAATAGAAAAATGTTTAAATTTTTCAAATAATTTTTAGTCTGATTGGGATTTTTCAGATATTTGATTTTCTATGAGACTGAAGAACCTTCTGGAATATTACTAACCTGAATTATGTTACTCATTTGAACTCATCTAAACTGAGTTTGCTATTCTATTTTACATATTCCTGATAGGATAAAAACGTCTCATTATTTTAGACTTAATTTCTTAAGTTGTATTCACTCCAAAATAACTTACTTTTACAAAAATTTAGCTGATTATTACTGTGATACAATGTTCGTAATTTGTATTTTACATAATGGCCTATTTAAAAAGGACAAGATCTTAAGAAGTATAACTGAGGAAAGCTCCATATTCCCAGTAGAAGAGAAAAACAGAATATCTTTCTCAACTGAAATAAGGAAAAATAAACCACAGGAAATTTGCCCTTATCATAAAACAAAGGAAAGCCACTATTTCAGTCATCTTATAAAAAATCTGTACATATTTTGAAGATTTGCATCTTTAGAAACAAGATCACTTTAATGACAACATACTCAAGTTACGGTATTACCTGAACAGCACTGACATTAATAAGACACCATTCTAGAATGGTACTTGTTGCATTTGTAACTCAACAAGACAATATAGTGGCATTTTTCTGCTTAACAAATTAGTAAAATTAAAAAGAAAAGTAAGGCACACTGTTAGAATGACAGGAGTTTATAGCTTTATTCTTGTATGTACCCATAAGCTCTATATTTTTCTTCCTGGTAATTCTGCTTTAGCATAAGTTTTCTTAATGTGGGCTTCCGCTAAGGCTATAATTTTCCATTCTACTCTGTTTTAGAGCTTTCAAGCACTAGGATCTTCTCTATCAGCATTCATTCTATCACATATGAAGGAAGGAGTGCAATGGAAAATAAGCGCAAATGGAAAATAAGTAGCAGCAGAAAACCACAACTTTAATCTAAGAAAATAGAGCTGCAGAACAAGCTACTTCTGTTGTCCCTGTCAAAGTCCTGGTCATGGGCAAAATGTGACTGAATCAAAAATGTCCATTATTTGGGAAAAATAACTGAAGGATCAAATTCTAGTAGTTATCACTGTGGTCAGATAGGACAAACACACCTGCTTTCTTCATATGATATATAATTTTCTCCTACTGTTCTGAACATTGTCTAAGTTTTTCCAACTCTATGGAGAGTTTAAAGCTGTTTTCTAAAGACTAGTAAAAAAATTTTCTTTCAACTATTTTCTTTGCTTCTTTTTTAAATCAATTTTTACATATACACATTGAAATGGGTAATTTGGGAGGGGCAACAAGTCAAGACTTTGGGTTACCTATACTAGAGCTAGCTTGATTTCAATCTGAGCAATTGGGTTGGGTTACCTA
>NW_007728381.1:227979-228603 GCF_000696425.1 Galeopterus variegatus
TGAGCAATTGGGTTGGGTTACCTATACTAGAGCTAGCTTGATTTCAATCTGAGCAATTGGGACTAAGTGGTTCAGATGCTCCATATACATCAGCAGTTGTGAGATTCAGACTGACAACATTTGATAGACTACATACTTGGAACTTTCCAAAACTAAAATAATTAATAAATAAATAACAATAAATACATTTGTTCTGAACATGAAAAATAATTTTTTAAATATTATTTCATTTCTAGAATTTACATTAACTAAAAAGATAATAAAAGCTACCTCTGGGTTCAGTGGTAGTCAGATGGGAAGTGATGTTTTTCAAAGGAGAACATGGCAGAATATGACATTTAAAATGACATTTAAAGTTTTTGTTACATAAAAAATCTTACTAAGCATGGTTTCATGTTTAGTAAATTTTATCCAATTAAGCTTTCATGGTAGTTCAGGATTTTTTTTTAACAAAAGAATGTGTTATGTTTATCGCCATCTTTATTTGGACAACAGTTAAAAAAATTAAACAGATGCTTAAAAAGTACACTTTTGTGAAATATTTTTAAGGTACTAATTTTGGATAGTGCACATGATTTAAATCTGAAGAAATTAAATCTTAAAAGAAAAAAGTTTGATGCATGT
>NW_007728381.1:229963-233192 GCF_000696425.1 Galeopterus variegatus
GGTTGCGATCCGTTGCCGGACACGAAAAAAGACAAAAAAAAAAAAAGAAAGAAAGAAAAAATGGCTTTACAGTACAATTTTTCAGGATAAAAATGTTTTCCTATAAGTATTATGAAGGTCATTAAATTATTTTTCTAAAGCTATCACAAATAACCTAAATTTGGAAATGTTTCTCTATCTTTAACAATTTGACTCTTTAATTTTTAACCTTCAGCTTTTATTCAACTACATTTTTATGTAATTTAAAGTACTACTACCCAGTAACAATAAAACTGCTATTTTAATGTTAATTATATTAATAATAATGAATTGTATAAATCGGATTATTATATAAGTTCTGATGAGGAAAAAGAAGTAAATCTCTTATCCTTTCACTCCCTTAATGTGTGCATTTCGGGCTGGGGGGAACAGAGGTACATAGTCAGAGGAACGGAATATATTTAGTAAGTGACATTAAAATATTTATTGTTAACTGAAACAGGTCTTTTCACACATTTAACCAACCAGAAAGCCAGCATTAGAGATAATAAGAGCTTTGTATTCAAGTTTTCAATTTCTACTCTAAACCACTTCTCAAAGTATAATCTTGAACAAAAACAGTGGTGTTTTTTTTTTTTTAAATGTGCTGGAACTCTGCTAAGCACTTTTCATTTTTTTTCACCTGTATTAATTATAAATATTTATAGGGTAAAGAGTTATATTTCAATACATGTATACAATGTGTAATGATCTTTATGGAGTATTTGGTTGCCAGTTCTTAGGATGATCTTTCTTCCTAGTGATCATACTGATTTTTCCCCCGACCTGTTTCCTTAAACCTTGAGTATGAGAATGCAAAATTATATATAAAAAAAAAAAAAGTGGTTGAAAAGATTGAAAGGTACAAAGGATTGTGGGGGTGTGGAGGAGAGGAAAGGAAGATGAAAATAAATCATGTCTTTCTCTCTTAAAAAATATACAGAAAATTAAGAATTTGGATGGCACACCCACATCCAGTTGAAGCACAAAGTACACTCAAGAAGTCATCACAAAGCCATGGGCAGTCTTTAAGTATTTCTAAAAGCAAAATGGAAAATGTAAGAGTTAATCAATGGCGGGCCGGCCCGGTGGCGCACTGCTACAGTGCGCCGCTTGGGAGTGCGGCAGCGCTCCCGCCGAGGGTTTGGATCCCACATACAGACCGGTTCCCGCTCACTGGCTGAGTGAGGTGCGGGCGCAGCACCGAGGGTTGCGATCCCGTTGCTGGTCCGGTCTGGTACTGGCGCGACACTGAGGGTTGTGATCCGTTGCCGGACACGAAAAAAGACAAAAAGGAAAAAAAAAGAGTTAATCAATGGGAAAAGTTTGAATTTAGTGAGTTACACATGTAATACTCAGGTGTTTTCCTAAAACTAGCTTTCTGGAAATAAAAGAATTTCATTATTTCCACAAAATGTTTACAATAATACGTTACAGAAAAAGTATAAGTGACATTATGATGTTATGTGCGATGCTAAATCAGTTAACCATGCACCATGACCACGGAAAATTACACTACTGTAAAAGCAGACTTTGTTCTTCATAAAGCCATGAGTTAAATAAAAAGGAGTTATCACTATTATAATACCCCATTCACAAAACACTAAGTTCACCTAATAGTAGTAACCCAAAACAAGGCTGGACTAAAAAGTTATGGCAAATAACTCTGACCTTAAAATGAAAGACTAAGTGGAGCCTAGCAAACCAAAAATAACTACAAATCTGGCAATTCATCATTTAGCTTACTTTGGAGTATCTAATGATAAATAGCTTATGACTTTTGCGGTTAAAATGTTCTTTCCTCAAATTATGATCTATTCATAGTGGACAGAAAAGGGTTCTAGTAAACTCTAGAACCCTCTCACACAGATTTTTCTCAGTAGGCCAGATCAGGTCCTTTCAGTGTCTTGCAATTTTGTTCTAGGTTTGTAATGTGCCTGCATAGCATGCACTTCCTTCTCCTTTAGGAGAAAATTCGTATTTGACTCAAAACCAGATTCAATTGCGACGTTCTCTGAAAGGCCTCCTCTTGATTAGCACTAAATGCTTAGGTTCTTACTTTTTCATTGCCCTTTGTCAATCACTCTTTAATAGCACTTAGTTGTTTTTTTTTAATTTACCTGTATCCTTATGCATCTCTTCTCTATTATTCTATGAGCTCCTTGATGATGTTGTCATTGTCGCCTTGGTAGACCCAATGCTTAGTGAGCAGTGCTCCAGACAGTTTTGTCAAATGAACCAAACTGCAGTGTTGAGAGTGGGCCTTAGAATTAAAAGTTAGATAGGACAAATGGTGATCTTCAAACACGTGATGGGTTATCCCATCAAAGAAGAATAGTCTTATCCACTAGGGCTCCAGGGAGCAAAATATTGCCAAGAAGTAGAAATTATAGAGAAGCAGAGATCAGGTAAAAATTTCTAAATGAGTAGAACGTCCCAACTAGGGGATGGTGTTTTCTATAAAGTGGTGAAATCATGGTCTTCAGATAGGTGTCACAGGCCTCTTCACAAACTTAATCAGAACCAAATTCATCAACTTACAAAACTGAGTGTATATGCTCAGGTAAGACTCTCTTTCAGAAAGACTGCCATTTTTATTTATCTATTTTTTTTTAATGAGAAGAAAATCCAACCACTTAAAATTCTTAGACCTACTCAATGAAATTAAACTTTATTATTAAAAAATAGTAAACTAGGGCTGGCCCGGTGGCACGCTGCTACAGTGCGCCGCTTGGGAGCTCGGCGGCACTCCCACCGAGGGTTCGGATCCCACATACAGACCGGTTCCCGCTCACTGGCTGAGCGAGGTGCGGGTGCGACGCCGAGGGTTGCGATCCCGTTGCCAGACACGAAAAAAAAAAAGAGAGAGAGGAAAAAAAAATAGTAAACTAGGGCCGGCCCGGTGGCGCACTGGAGAGTGCACCGCTTGGGAGCGTGGCGGCGCTCCCGCTGAGGGTTCGGATCCCATGTGGAGACCGGTTCCCGCTCACTGGCTGAGCGCGGTGTGGGCGCAACACCGAGGGTTGCGATCCCGTTGCCGGTCCCCAAAAAAAAAAAGAGAGAGGAAAAAAAAATAGTAAACTAGGGCCGGCCCGGTGGCGCACTGGAGAGTGCACCGCTTGGGAGCGTGGCGGCGCTCCCGCTGAGGGTTCGGATCCCATGTGGAGACCGGTTCCCGCTCACTGGCTGAGCGCGGTGTGGACGCAACACC
>NW_007728381.1:234057-300384 GCF_000696425.1 Galeopterus variegatus
ACTTGTCCCAGGTCTAATGAACAAGGTAAGTGGTGACACTAGGACTCAAATCCAGGTGTTCTAGCTCTACACCTAGTGCTTTTTCAACTACATCACACTATTGCAATCAACAGGGTACTCAGAAACAGGACTAAAAACAATTAGGTATCAATTCATGAAATGCAGGTGCATTTTTCAGCCCACAGCTGACATAGTAAAAGCAATTTGATCACTTTTGGCTTAATAAACAATCTGCTAAAATGTGGGAAAACAGGGATAGGAAAAATTTCCTCTCTTTGCTAAGCTCCATATCTTGTTTATTTTTCCTTCTTCCAGTCTATTAATTCTCAAAATGTCTCTCCATTGCAGAAATCAACTGTTTTGAAATCCTAATGAAGATAATAATAAACATATACATGCCACTTAAATTTTTGAATATATTTCTGCTCATGTTTTTGTAATGGTCAGATATATGTAATATTACCATGACTTAAAGACATTTTGTCCAATACTATTGTAATATAACTCCTCTACAGGATTCTTACACTTTTTAGCAGACGTTTGCTTCAATTATTCAGTTATTTAAAATTGTAGAATCACTTCTATCTCCAATGATTATTTGAATCCTACTCTTAACACCTCCTCCCCGCATCTAAAGACAATAAATAATTATTTTTGAGCCTCTATCCTGTGCTGGGCACTAGGTGTAAAGCAGGGAACAAAATTGATACATTTGCTCATTAAGATAGGAGACCAGTTCAGGAAACAGGTAAAGAGATATCATGAAGGAAAAAATGGTGTTATAAGTTATGAGTGCAAGAGGCCTGATTTAGTTTGACATCAAGATCAAGAAATGCAGAAGTCTTTCCTAAAGAAATAATACTTCATATGGGAGCAGAAGGATGTCATGACCAGGTGAAGAGTGGGGACCAGGTTGAAGTAGGTAGATCATTTCTGCTATGGGAGATTGTTGAGCTAGAAGTGAAGGAAAGCTTCTGTGGTTGGGGTGGAGGAGCAGTAGAAGAGTGGAAAAAAAGAACTTGGAGAAATAGGCGGGGCAGGACACTCAGGGCTTGTGGGTCATGTTAAAGACCCTGCATTTTATTCCAAGTAAATGGTAAAACATTTTAAGGGTTTCTGCAAAGAGGGGGCATGACCCAATGAATGTTTGTGGTTAAATTAAACCACCTCCAACATTGGTCTGAAAAGCAGTCTTTACTTGGAGCTGTTATCATAGCCAAGTAGCAAAGGGTATACTCTTTTGTCGCTTCCTCAACTGTAGTAGAAAAGAGGAGGGTTACCTAAAAGCTTCCCCAGCTATAACATTTAAAGATGCCAGTGAATACTGACAATTACTTTTAATGCTGAATACTTGGACTCTTTACAATTTATATATAGTGTGGTGTTCATTTTTGCAACAATGAAATTGCTGATGATCGAACTATAATAGGACATGCGATTTGCATTCACCGTTTTTCACAATAAATAAAAGCATTATTAGGTAACAAGCTAGAGTTTGAGGGTATTTTTGGTGCTATAAATCTTCTTCTGTATGTTTAATTGTCTGCATGGAACAATGTTTTCCCCTTTACTACAGTAATAATGTTACCTTACATCTGCATAGCTCTTTGGCTTCAAAGCATAATAGTTCTTTAATGATAGGGACCAGCGTACTGTACTATATAAGTAAGAGCTGTTTTGTTTTGTGTTTTTTCCAAGACAACTAGTAACTATCAGTTGAAGATGTTATTAAAAAGGAAATGCACTACACTGAGGTGGGGAGTGGGGGTGGAGAAAGCAATCCACAACTTCTAGAACACAGCTATGCTTGTGATACAGCCCTGAGACCTTAAGTAGTTCCTCACCTCTCAAGCCCAATGCACCCCTCCCAACCTAGAATCTACTTACTTTTGAAGATTATTCTCACCTCCTCTTCCCCACCAGTCTTCTCTTACCCCCACTGCACCTCGCAATGTGAGCTGTTCCCAAGCATGGTATGAAATGCCATGCCCCTATACTGTTGTTCTAGCTGCTCTTTCAGTGTGGCATGTCCATTCTCTCCCCCTATGAAGTTCAACTACTGGCAACATGAATATGGTACAGACTGACAAAGTATGTACCATGAGATAACTCAATGTTCCCTCCCTTTTCTTTACTTGAATGGTTATTTAATTCTTGTCCATACAGAAAAATCAACTACCACAGAATTGATTCTAAACACAAAAGCAAAAGCAAGCATGGACACTGAAGTGTTATGGAAGTACACTTTAAAAAATCATCCAGATAATACAGAATATGATTACTCATTTTTAAGATCCTTACATGATAATAGGACATTCCACTTATGGATCTCCAAGTTAACATCAGCATATAGTCAGGAGTCCATGGACCCAGTATCATAAACACTGTTATGGAAGTACACTTTAAAAAATCATCCAGATAATACAGAATATGATTACTCATTTTTAAGATCCTTACATGATAATAGGACATTCCACTTGTGGATCTCCAAGTTAACATCAGCATATAGTCAGGAGTCCATGGACCCAGTATCATAAACACTGGTCAATACAATTTATTCACACTGCAGAAAAAAAAAATCACTAAAAGCTTCCTGCATAAAATCCATACATCTTTTCTGATTGGAATAGTTCCTTTCAAATAGAAAGATCCCATTAGTGCAAAGTAGGAACTAAAAAACGAGTCACTACAATGAGAAGGCTTTTGCCTCTAAAGCAATTCATTCTTTAGCTGCCAAAAATGTACAAAAATATACCAAGTAAATTTAGTAGGTTTGGTCGGGGAGTGAAAAAAATTCTGTTTCCCTCTAACTGTAATCAAACTCTGCCCTTGTGAATCTTTGGAACACCCCCATCTTCTTTTTCCCTTCTCTAGACTTAATTTAACATTTCTGCCAGGAAGTGCTTAAATAAGAGCAGTTTTATTTCTGAATACAAGTTATAAAAACAATGAAATGTTTTTCTGTATAGTGCCTTCTAATTAAGATGTGGATTGAGTTTCTGCAAATTTTTATATAAATGTGATATTTAAAGAATGTTGTCCTCATTTTTAGATGCAGTAACAAGAAATTGTACTTCTTTTCCAATTACTTGTAATGGCCAACCAAGTCACCTCTCAAATGCTTTTGATCTCAGAAATGTAGCTAGAAGAGTAAAATTACATTTCCCTTTGAAGTTCAGCTTTCTACTCCTAATTCTTCTATTCATAGCAAAGTTCAAGTAAAAATTTTAAATAACAGAGCATCTAAGAAAACAAAGCTATTGAGCTAAGTTTCAGAAAACTAAAGTCCAAACAACAGAATTTAGTTACCTTTACAGCTA
Source organism: Galeopterus variegatus (assembly GCF_000696425.1). Taxonomy (NCBI): domain Eukaryota; kingdom Metazoa; phylum Chordata; class Mammalia; order Dermoptera; family Cynocephalidae; genus Galeopterus; species Galeopterus variegatus. Next base: position 237,378 of record NW_007728381.1, read on the forward strand.
AAGTCTATTACTTATTCAATTAGTAACAGAAATTTTAAGTATAAGCATTCAATGTACTCAGTTATTTAGATAAAAGTACATAGTTATCATTTTTATAATATAATAGCAAAAAATAGCTGGAATCAAATTATTTTAAAGCCCATTTGTCCAACAAATCCAAATTAGGAAATATACTTCACATGTATATCAGAGACCTAATGGGACAGCTGTCTTCCTGGGTAAGGGCTCTCCTGCCTTGAGCTAAGTTCCCTACTCTTTACCTACAGAGGGTGGAAGGCATCCAAGGTCTCATGTCCTGGAGATTGAGAAAGGAAGTTGTTCCTAGCTGAACAACAGCTCTCATGGGAACCTTGTTCTCATTTCCCATTTCTGAGAGTCCACAGCGGGAAAACTCATCCCTGCCTTTAAGAGAAACAAACTTGATCTACATGGTCTTATATAACATTGATTAGTCAAAATCTTCAAATAGCAATGGCAGGATTTAAACCCCAGTCCATTAAAACAGTTTCTTAGAAAATTCATATGATAGGCTGGCTACATTAACCCTTTTCATTATACAAACATTATGCTGTTTACGTCAATTCTCTCCTCTCCCCTTCCCCCAATTATGAGATCATATCAAAGGAATTACTAAAAGACAGTATGTTAATATGACTAAATAGCACAATTTTTGAATATTTTCAGCATCAGCTCTATAAGTAAGGCATTACTTAAACAGCTCTTAACAATCCAATGCTGAAAGCTGATAAATCCAGTTTATTCTATGATCCTTCCTACATTTCATTTATTTACTAATACATTGAAGTCTACCTTTTATGTTCACTGAGTTTCATGAAAGAAAAATGCTAAAGAAATAAAAAGGTGCAATTTCCCTGCCCCCTTGAGAACTTAGGGAGTTAGGAAGACAAACTGCCAGCTTTGAACTCTGAACACCCAAACTAGAATCCCAGTTGCTGTGGATTGAATGCCCCTCCAAAATTCATTGAACCTTGAACCCCAATGTAATGTGTTAAGTGGGTGGGAAATCTGATTAAGGTATTTGACAGGTGAGGCCTTCAAGAGGTGATTGGATGGTGAGGACTGTGCTCTCATGAATAGACTATAATCTATCCATGGAGTAATGGGTTAATGGGTTAATGGTTCAGTGGGTTATCAGGGAGTGTCTGATGGCTTTATAAGGAGAACAAGCAAGCAGGTTAACTCTCTTGATCATGCCATTCTTGCCATGTGATGCCCAGCCTACATCGTTGTAGAGTCACCATCAAGAAAAAGGCCTGCGCCAGATGTGTTCCCTGGACCTCGGACTTCCCAGCCTCCAAAACCATAAAAAATACATTTCATTTTCTTATAAATCACCCACATTCAGGAATTATGAGACAGAAAAAGGACTAATATATCAGTCGTGCCTGTAATATGAAGAAAGTTAAGGTTACTGGGCTGTCCTCTTATCTTAAAATTGGGATACTACTACTTTACTTTAGATAAAGATGAATTACGATAGTAAGAATAAATAAGTTCCTAGCACATAAAAATCATTCAGTGAATGCTGATTGACCATTAAATTATAGAAAATATTTTATACTACATTATGTCTGCCTTTAACATTCCTTATGCTGCTGCTATAACACATAACTCACTTCTCATCACCTTTCCTGGCTCATTAAAAATGTCTGTGATAAGCAACAACAAAAAACAATACAAGTACATATTCACAGATTTCAGTACAAGAACAGTGAGGATTTTGTCTTATAGGTGATAGCCAAACTTTAATAAAACAATTACATGATTCAGTGCATTATACTATCAGTGAGACTTGAAAGGGAAAAGCAGCCATGGTGGAGATACTGGGGAAGGCTTTGTGCAGAAGGGTGGAATGCATACATCCTTCTACAAAAGGCTGAAACAGTTGTTCTGTGAGGAAGCTGACCTGTGGGCCTAGATATTTGAAGCTTTTTATTCCATGATAAGGATTTTTAATTTGACACTGCAGACAACTAAGGGCCAGCAGCATTTGCAGCAAAGGAGTAGTTAATACTAGCCTCATCAGAGAGCTAATTTAGTCATAATGTGCAAAAGAGATTAAATAAAGAAAGAAGAAGGGTCAAAGATTAATATTTTGGGGGTGGAATTAAAGAATAAATGAAAAATCAGGAGGTAAATATATTATGGAGATAAAGCAGGGAAACACTATTTCTAAATGGAAATGTCTTCTTGGTTAGTCAGGAGCACAGAACAGGCACTTAGTAAAAGAAGATAGGGGTATGACACTAATCAGCAGAGACATAAGTGAAGTTTTGAGAGACAAATAATTCCCTGAACTACAGCATAAAAAGTGGCTCTCAACTCTAGCTGTGCATAGAGGTTGTGATCATAGTCAGAGTTGAGAATCACTGGAGCAGAGAAAGAACAGAGGGCAAAACTGAGCCTCGGGCAGCTCCCAGGGCAAGGTCGGAAAAGGAGACTGAAAAGGAGGCAAATTCTACAGAAGTAGAAGGAAAGCCAGGGAAGTAAAATATGGCAGAATCAAAGGGAAGAGTAAATTTCAAGAAGAAAGGGTGACAAAAAAACCCAGTAATTTCTGTTTAGAGGTCAAAGGTGATGCATGTAAAACAACGCTGAGCTCCCAGCAGGTGCTCAGTAGACATGTACTCAATGACTGAGTAAATGACAGGTGCTGAGAAAATGGCATCCTCCCTCTGGGGTTTAGATGCACTACAGCTTAGGGGTTCAACACTGGACTAAGGGCAGATGGTCTCCACTGGGTTGTATTCCACTGATTGGGCTAAGGTTCCTCCCACTTCCCAGACTCTACTTTGAATATCATCAAAAACTGGCCCTCTGGCAGAGAAGAAATTATAACAGCTTTCAAAGTGATAAACTGATTCACTCATTCATTCATTCAATCGGCCAGCCAGCCAGATATTTTCACATCCATTCATTCATCAGCCATTTACTCCAGGGAATGAAGATAGCACTTCAAAACTTAATCTTGAAGCCACATGATTTGCATTAATTTGCATATGATTTTAATTTCAAAACTGTAGTAAAGCACATTTAACATGCATTTTTTGAAGTACTTAGAATTCATTTTGACAGATTTTCCAGCAAAAGCATATTTTTATTGTGATCAGATTATTTTTTCCTAATATCTATCACTATTCTTCCACATGCCTCAACTCTATTAGAAATTAGTTTTGTTATCCTAGAAGTGTAAGACTAATGGGTACTTTTAAAATCATTGCATTAATGTTCTTAATGCAAATTTCAGCTTTGAAGTCATTCATTAACAAAAAAAGAAGGCCAGATCTCTTTAACTAAGCATGAACTATCTTCCTACTTCTATAACTATCCCTGCCATTTTTACAAAAATTTTAAAGGAAACCAATTAAATTAATATTTTCATGTAATACATGAACAAATCTCTCACCTCTGTCACTGGCTTCTTTCTGCATTATCAAATGTTCCCCATGTATTATAATTTCATGCATTTCTAACACTATACCGACTAAAAATACCTGTAAATAAAGTAGGATTTTGCCAGTGCTGTATTGCTAACATTAGTTCAATACACAGCATTTCAACAACTGTGAATATGGGTCATTGCTTTATTCAGATTTTACATGAATAATGACTGTTACATATTTTAGTTTTTATTTCCTGGGAGTAGCACTCTGGCTAATGTTGGAATCCTGCTCATAGTGCCAATTGTAGAGCTCTTAATCCTGTTTGTGACACCAATTGTCTAGTTACACGACCACACCAATTGTCTAGTTATGCAACCATGCCACTTGTCGGGTTCTTTTACCTGCTGGTAATCCTGCCCTGATTGGGCCAATCATCGATCTAGGGCTGGGTCTGGAGCTCACAGACCCCTCAAGCCCATTGTCCAGACTGGGTCACAAATCCTTCACACGCCAGGCTGGGTCACCAGACCCCTTCTACGCAGATCTATGAGCCAGGTAACTGGCAAAAAGGTCCTTGGAAGCCACAGGTTGGAAAGCATGGCCAGGCGTGGCAGATTCCCGGGGCAGACGCCCACCTGCCTGCTTCACCAAACTACTCTCTGAAGAACACAAGAATAGCAACAAACCTAAAAAGATACATTGGTGTGCATGCACACTAACCACACACACACACACACACACACACACACACACAATTTGCTTACAAAGGATGTGCTGAACCACACCCAACCAGACTCGAGGCAAGGGCCCTGACCAAATTATTGTATTTTCCCAACACTGGGCAAACATAAACACATAAGATCAATCACTATAAAACTTAATGAGCTTCACATTATAGGATAAGAACCAAAAGGTAAGGGAATAGAACTTTCAAGCAAACAAAAGAAAAATGAAATTATCTCAATTTTTATTTATGCTTTCACAAATATGTGCAAATAGTTTGAAGAATAAAAAACTTTCAATTTTCCCTTTCCTCCACAAAAGTAAATTTCTCATTTGACATATGATGCCTGTATTTTCTTTATAAATAGTAATAATCCTGTAAGTGGAGTCACTCTGGGGACTACAATGCACTGGAAGTAAGTCTGAGAAGGAAGATGACTTATAGCTTCATCATGAAGCCAATCTGATGCTCAGGTACACAAGATGTTGTGGAAGAAGGAAAGTGATTCAACAACAAAAACTAAGTGGAGTAGGAATCAAGAATGTATGAGAATGGTAGGGACTAACTACCACATTCTCAGTAGTTGCATTCCCACATTCTCACCTGAATTAGAATGAGATGGAGGCAGGACCTTTTTCAAGTATGCCACAAAAAGCTCATTAAAGTAACTTCAATGGATGGCTGTTAGAAAACCACCTGTGAGTGTGGAATTTAAGATTTCATTTACACTTGGTGCTTGATTGCCATGTGTTTGCCACTCTCCAACTCCAGGCCTTCAGAGGAGAGTAGCGCTTTCTCTGTTAGACCCTTAGTAAAAATATTGCTGCCATCTATCCAACAAAAGAGCTGGCAACGTTGTGGCCTAATCACATTAATGATTGACAAAGCTCCTACAAAGAACATCAGCTGTGCCTAAGCCACACCCCTAAAGCATAAATATGTCTCAGGGACCTCAAAAGCTACAAGCATAGTTCCTATATACCTCGGTCTAGCAGACTGTCAACAGAACTGTTCCTAAGTGTGCCAAATTTTCCTCCTTCTGTTTTCTCCTCTCTTCCACCATTGCTTCCTCCAAAGGCTCACCCTTTTTCCTCCAGGAGATGCTGAACACTCCCTGGAGCAATCAATAGTTAATCTGCTACTCAGTGGCCCAGGTTCCTTCAGATGACAAGTAAGAAAGCTGGAAAGCAATTTAATTGTTTTCATAGCTGATAAGCTGACTATACAAAAGATAATGGCTGAACTGTATGTGACAAATGAACTCTGTTCAATAAACTGCAATCAGCCCAGGTTATGACAGGGACAATGACTGTCTACTTCTCTTTTTACCCCTGCTTCCAACTAGGACCAACCAAAGAAAACCAAATATGCTCCCCAAACCAATCAAATTAGATGCCTGGCTTCTAGTTAGCCTGCCTCCAGATTCACCATGCCAACAACCACCATTCAGAATGTATATGAACATTTTTTCCACAATAAAGCTTTCCCACTCCCCTGCCAGTCTTTGAGTCTTTGCCTAATTCAAGTGATGGTGGTTGACTCCCTTGCTATAGCAAACTTTGAATAAACCACCTCTGTTTGTTCTCATTTAGGTGGTCTTCATTTATTTCCACAAGCTTAAATGCTGAATCCAGAAATGTTCATTGCCTCAGCATCAGAAACCTTTGGAGTGAAAAACTGAAAAGAGTTTTACATAATTTCAAAGCAAGTGGGAAATGAGAACTGGAAAGAGTAGGAAGTGGCATGTCTAGATTCTACAACAGTCTTTACCATTAACTTAGGAAAAGCTGACCTCTCTTTGGCCTCATTTCATCATTTATAAGATGAAATGGAAGAGGACTGATGATTCAGTTCTTATAGCTCTGACTTTCTGAATGTGCCAATCAGAAAGCTCATGATACACTCAAATAAGGACAATTCAAGAAGGATTTTACATAGTAACTATGTACAAAGGTGTGTTCAAGTTTAGGAAAACCACAAGTTAATATGCAGTTCCCCAGGGCTAGGAACAGCTGAGCTATTCCTGAAGAAGCAAGAACAGGAAAGGGTTCTCAGAACTAGGAAAGAGAGAGATGAAGAAAAAGTGACTTTAGCTTGATCTTTGGTAGAAGGACATAGCCAGTCCAAGGGAACCCCTGCAGAAGGGAGCAAGGGTAAAAAATAACCTAACTTCACTCTCCTATCCCATCTCCTTCTGGGACTCTCCACTGGCCAAATGAAACCAAAAGCCAGAGGACACATCGGCCTCCAGGTACAAAGAACAAGGTAGAGAGGGATGGAGAGGATGTCTGGTGGAGAAAAGGAAAGACATCTGACAAGTGACTCCCTGAAACCACACACTGCTTGTGCTCACCACACTTTCATTTGGAGCTCAGATTGTTAGTAGAAACGTTTTTATCCTCAGAATCCCCCATGCCTAACTTCTTTCCTCCTGTTTAACTTTTTCATTTTCATTATTTCTCCTTTTTTAATTCTTGCTACCCCCTACTGTAATTTTACAATTTATTTTATTTTTCTGAATGAAGAAATGTTGCTTTGCCTCCCACAGATTTGTCACCCTTCTTCCACTGGGTGACGGAGCCACAAAGGATTACTCAAAGCCCCTCTCTTCTGAGCAGTGAGAAGCCCCGAAGTGGTTAATCTCCCAGAACCCTCAAAAGCGAGGCATTCCTTCCATCTGGGAAATTAACCACGAATTGGGGTTCTCTTCCTGCATTTATTCTCCAGACCAGGAAGTTACAGGAAAAGAATATAGGTGGGATTATAGTTTAACAATATAGGCTGGTAACATTCAGTAAAACAAGCAAAGTGACATTCCATAAGGCAATTTGAGTGATCCACCAACAAAAACTTGATCTTAGCAAACATTCCTTCTCCCTACACAGATTCCCAGTATCTCTGCATATCAATCAGAAATTTGTCTGTCTTTGAACCAGCAACCTTGCTGTGTTACAATTCTTTATCTTACAACAGAGACTACACCCTGGGGAAAATTTTCTGTTTTTTGCAAGGTCAAGATTTTATATGTACTTTTAAGAAGTTAGACTAAACCTGAAAGTACAAGAATCTAGGCCCTGTGAAATATATTTGCTTTATAGTGTACTCCACTAAGAAATAAGTATCAGTGACAATGAGCAAAACACAGCTTCTCAATATACTTCCACAATCATCTCAATTGGCATCCACAGACTGTACTATTTTTTAAATCCTGTATTAATTACATTTATGTATGTAGCTACTAGACTGTAAGGACCATGTAGGCAAAATTATCTCTCTTCTTCGTACTTACCACTACACATGTAATATATAAGTGATACTCAAACGGTTTTTGAATAAAACAATGTGACCGTTCATAATAGTTCCTAAATATTTTGCCATAACACATACCCTTTTTCTTTGTTCTTACCCTAACAGGCCTCAGAAATCTTTATGCTCATGATCAGTTGGTTAAAATAAGAGTACAAGATAACCGACTGCCCTGTAATAAATTTGCAAAGGACATATTCTGCAGCACAAGAACAGGAGTAAATACAAAACTATAGGAAAAGCAGGTTGTGGGAATACATGAACAACCTGTAAGGCGTTTCTAACTTTCAAATCTGGTAACTGCCATTTCTGCAGAGGGAGACGAGGATCCCAAAAGCAAGGCTGAAAGAGAATGGATGAGGCCGAAGAAAAGAGTTTATCAGCATGTGGCTAATTAATACTTTTGCCTTAAATATGAAGAAAGTTGGTATTTGCAAAGGATATTTCAAATAAATAGCTCCTTTGTGGCACGATGATTCTCTAAAAGGCTAACCAAGTGCTCAAATATTTTGTCTTCAACCAAGGAATTTACAAGGAAAAATATGTTCTACATTGTACAGCATGAGATGACTGTTAATGAGCTAACTCTGTTTTCCCCATTTTTTCTCTCTCAGTATTTACGAAGTACCTGCAATAGGGAAAGGTGGGGGATGGTGCATTCAACCCCAAATAACTGAAAATAAGTTGTGTAACAATATAAGAAAGTTGTTTATTATATAGATATTAACATAAATTGAAGTGAATTCATAATTTGATTTGAACTTTAAGGTTCATTTGTATGCTGCTCATATTTTGTTCCACCATAAACTGATAACTACCAGAATAAAGCTAAACACTTTTCAACACTTTTTAAAAACTTAGAATAGATTCAGGTTTACAAAAAGATGTGATGATAGTAAAGAGAGTTTCCATATTTCCAGTTTCTAATGTTATTAACATCTTGCAATAACATGGCATATTTGTTATAACTAATAAAACAATATTGACATATCATCACTAACTAAAGTCCACACTTTATTCATACAGTCGTCCCTTGGTATACACAGGGGACTTGTTCCAGGACGTACAAACACACACATGCCCACCCCATGGATACCAAAATCTGCAGATGCTCAAGTCCTTTATATGAAATGGTGTATTCTCTCATATACTTTAAATCAGCTCTAGATTACTTATAATACCTAATACAGTGTAAATGCTATGTAAATAATTAACACTGTATTTTTTAATTTGTACTATTTTTTTGTTGTATTGTTATTTTTGTTTTTTCATGAATACTTTGAATCTACAGATGTGTGACCCATGGATAGGGAGGGCCAACTGCATTTCCTTAGTTTTTACCTAATGTCCTATTTCTGATCCACAATCCCCTCCAGGATTACATTTAGTTTCCATGTTTCCCTAGGCTCCCTTTGGCTGTGACAGTTTTTCAGACTTGCCTTATTTTTGATGATCTTGACAGTTGTAAGGAGCACTGGTCAAGTGTTGTACAGAATGCTCTTTATTTTGAACTTATCTGATGTTTTTCTTGTGATTACACTGGGTTTAAGGGTTTTGGGAAGGAAGATGACAGCAATAAAGTGCTGTTCCCATCACATCATATAAAGGGTATGTACTACCAACATGACTAATCTCTGTTAATGTTAACTTTGATCACCTGCCTGAAGTAGTGTTTGTCAGTTTTCTCCACGGCAAAGTTATTCTTTCCCCACCACTTTCCATACTATACTTTTTAGAAAGAAGTCACTATGCATAACCTACACTTAAGGTACATGGAGTTATGCTTCACCTCTCTGATGGCATAAATTGTTCCGCAAAGTTATTCTTTCCCCACCACTTTCCATACTATACTTTTTAGAAAGAAGTCACTACGCATAACCTACACTTAAGGTACATGGAGTTATGCTTCACCTCTCTGATGGCATAAATTGTTCGGAATTCTTCTGCATAGGAGATTGTACTTCACCCCATTTATTTATTCAATAATTTATTTATATCAGTATAGACCACATGCATATGTACTTTTTACTTGGGGTTATACTCTCAAAGCACATATTTTGTTGCTCAAATTTTTCCAGTTTTGGCCATTGTGAGCACTTTCATTTGGTCCTTACCTATATCCGTTTGACATACTCCTATCATTGTAGGGGTTTTTGAGCATTATGAAAACATTATTTCCTTTCTGGCACTATCAGATATTCCAGATTCATATTATATGTTACCTGTTCCAGGCCTAGAATTAGTCACTTCTCTAAGAAGTCCTGATTCCTTTCATTAGAATTTATTATATGAAATTAGAAACCAACATTTGAGTGCTAAGTGTGTTTATTGCTACTGAGGTGTTATTGCTTCTAGACACTCTCAGATTTCAGAGCAAAGAAATATGTGTGCATACTAACAAATGAATACATTCATATCTATAAATACTTAAGTATTAATACATATGTATGTATATAAGTGCATAGGTGTATGTGCATGCATCTCTATCTGTATATATATATTAAACTAAACATGAGTTCATACTAATGTCTCCAACTCTAATACATTACTACATGAATCATTCTAGCCCACCTGCTTGTCTGTAACCTCTCTCTCTAGCTTACTTGATTTAACATGTCCTAAAACACACTTTAACCTACTCTCATGAAAATAGTAAGACTTTTAAATAAGGGTAATCTACCAATTGACAGTTTAATCCACATATATAATAGATACTATATTATATAAAGGTATTAATACCAGGAGATACTAACAACAATTTCCTTTATCATTATAAGTACTACCTAGTCCAAGTTAGCACAAACATAAGTCTCAGCTGAGGCTGAAATGTTCAACCTCCCCTCAATATTTCTCTTGGGGCAAGTTATAATTGGATGTCACACCTACTAACTCAACTTTGGTCTGATAATTATTTAATAATTTTCCTCATTTCTTTTTTCAACTGCATTTACAATAGCATTAATATATGCAATGATAACATTTTGAGACATAAGAACTACTTAAAGTTGTAATTACTGTATTATCATCCCACAGGACTCATTGAAACTATGATAACATTTCCAATCAATATAAAAATAATACATTACTGTATTCTAGGTATTTAAAAAGCTCAATGACTCTATAAACATTATTTTAAAAAAAAAATAGTATGCATTAACAAACCCCTCATATCCTCAAAATGAAAAAATCAGTGTGAATAATTAATATCTTTCCAATGACTCTATAAACATTATTTAAAAAAAAAATAGTTTGCATTAACAAACCCCTCATATCCTCAAAATGAAAAAATCAGTGTGAATAATTAATATCTTTCATTTTTACTCAAATGTTTATTAAGCCAACATTTCCACTTACTCCTGTGAGAACTGAGGATTATAGGCAAACAATACGTAAGATTCCCAAGGTCATACATGTCTTAAGTGAAAGCCAGGCCATAAATCCAATTCCTTTTACTCTTTTAACAGAGGAAACAACTACTAGTGAATTCTTATAACTCTACTTTTTGGATTCATAATCATTTGAAAACCTTTATCAAGTAAGTCATTCCACAATCTATCCAAGAGGTTGCTAAATGCTAAAGCAGATGCCTATCTGTCTGCTGGAATTATTCTCAGCAGTATGGAACTTATGCCATTTCATAATCATTTGAAAACCTTTATCAAGTAAGTCATTCCACAATCTACCCAAGAGGTTGCTAAGTGCTAAAGCAGATGCCTATCTGTCTGCTGGAATTATTCTCAGCAGTATGGAACTTATGCCATTAGGATATACCTGCACTGATAAATAAAAAGAGACAGTTTTGGAGTACGCCTTTATAAGCCAATTTCTCGTTCTTAAAAAATACTGCAAGTAGATCTGCTCTGGCCAAAATGAAGTAACAGGGACCAAATATTTAATTCACTTGCCTGAAACAATTAAAATATGAAAACAGACTAAATGTATAAAGCCAAAAAAGTGTGCAAGATACTCACCAGAAAACAAAGGATAATGACCCCTGAGACACCAGACACAAACAAGGTGAGCCCTAAAATTGCTTAAGCTTACTGCCTGTAGAGCTTCCAGGCTACAGATCAGGGAGAGGAAACCAATGTGCAATCCAGCAGACTTTCTATATTCAAGTGATAAAGCTGGGAGTCTGAAGGGTTCAAGGCAGGTACAGTTCACAGGAAAGAGGAGAGAGCTGCACAAAGAAATAACTCCAGAGTTCTGCAGAGTCCTTCTTAATATTTAGCTGGTTATTATTCAGTATGTATCTATTAGGAAACTACCTAAAAGTATTAGAAATAGCAATGTCACCACGCATGCAAAGCCAAGAATAGTGCTCCTTCCCAACAAGCAGATTGAAATGCTCAAGACTCACAGAGAACTAGGCCGAGTACATACAAGGGTCATGGCTCAGTAGTGGAAATAGTTAGACCTAGACTGAGCACTGTTCTTGTCCCAACTAACAAATTAAACTGTTTCCAAGAAATTTATCTGTGTCCCAGAAGAATGATCAAGAATATTTACAGAAATAAAAATAATATCCAGCACACAAGAAGGTAAAAGTAACAATGTCGGCATTCAATAAAAAATTATCAGGCATGCCAAGAATCTGGAAAATATGATTCAGAATAAGGAGGCAAATGAATCAATCAAAACTGACCTCGAACTGACAAAAATGTTAGAATTAGCAAAGACATTAAAACAGCTGTTATAGCTCTATTCTAGGTATTTGAAACTTCAAGTATAAACATGTAATATATAAAAGGAACCTAAACAAATTTCTATGAATAAAAACTATAGTATGCTAGATAAAAATATGCTGTGTGAGAATAACAGTGGATTAGACATTGCAGAAGAAGATGAGTGAACACAGAAATAGAAATTACGTAAAAGAAAGAGAAGGAATAAACAATTTTAAAACACTGAACAGAGAATCCATAAACTGTGGGACAACCTCAAAGCAGCCTAATATACATGTACCTGGTCTCTGAAGAGTAGAGGGAGAAGAAAAAGTATTTTTAAAAATAATGAAAAAAATGTTCAAAATTTTACTAAAATTATAAATTCACAGATCCAGAAAGCTCAATGAACCCCAAGCACAAGAAACATAAAGAAAATTATGCAAAGGCACATCATAATCACATTACTCAAAATCAATGGTAACAAAAAAATCTTAAAAGGATCCTGAAGAAAACAAAGACATTTGTCCAGAGGAACAAAGATAAGGATAAGGATGGCAGCACATTTCTCATTAGTAATAACTCAAGTGAGAAAATAGTAGAGGAATATTAGCCAATCAAAAAATTTTTCAGACGAAGACAAAATAAAGAGCCACAAGAATTTATCACCAGCAGACATTCACTAAAAGAAATGTTAGAAGTTCTTTAGGATTTCTGAAGAAAAATGGCACCATATGGAAATATGGGTCTACACAAAGAATAAAGAGCATCAGAAATGATAAAACAGGTTAAAAACAATTTTTTAATTATTTAAATGTATTTAAAGGATAATTGACTACTTAAACATAAATAACAGTATGCCATTTGAAGTTTATAATTTGTTAAAAGTAAAATGTATGACAACAATAACACAATGGTCCGAAGGAGAGAAATGGAAACATACTATTATAAGGTTCTTGTAGTATATGTGAAGTCATATTATACCACTTAAAGGTAGAATGTGTTAAGTTAAAGATAAAAGCATAAATCTTACAGTAACCACTAACATAATAAAATGCAGATTTATAGCTAATGGGCAAACAAAGTAGATAGAATAGAATCATAAAATGTTCAATTAATCCAAAGGAAGGAAGAAAAATAAGAAAGTGAAACGCAAATAACAAGATGATAGATATAGCTAACCATATCAATAATCAAATTAAATGCAAATGTTTTAAATGCCCCAGTTAAAAAGCAGGCATTGTCAGATTAGATTTAAAAAGTTAAGACATCTTACATAAAACCTACATGAAACTTATATCAAGTATAAACACACAGACAGAAGAAAAACATGGAAAAAAAATCATCATGCTAACATTAATCAAACAGCTGGAGTGGCTACATTAAACAAAATAAATTTAAGAGCACAGAACATTACCAGAAATAAAAGAGATTATTTCATAGTGAAAGGATCAAATCATCAAATGGACATAAACATTTCAAACATTCGTTTACCTAACAACAGAGATTCACAACTAATGAAGCAAAAACTGATACAACTGATCTCTTCTTCTGGAAGAAAAGATAAACGAATCTACAATTAGAGTCAGAGATTTCAATACCCCTATCTTAATATTTGGTGTAACAAATAGAAAATCAAAAAAAAAAATCCATCATTGATTCCTGATAGTATACTTGAAAAACATTATCAACCAACTTAATTGACATCTACAGGACAATTTATCCACTAACAGCAAAACACACATAAGTCTCAGTGAATTAAAAAGCATTCAAGTCATACGAAGTATATTCTCTGACTAGAACAGGATTAAACTAGATATCAATAATAAGATTTCCAGATAATCTGCAAATGTTTGGAAAATAGCACTCTTCTAAATAATGCAAGGTCAAAGAAAAAAAATCAAAAAGAAAATTAGAAAATACTCTGAATTAAGTAAAAATTAAAACAAAGCATAATAAAATTTGTGGGATGCTGCTAAAGTAGCACCTAAGGGGAAATTAATAGCACTGAATAAATGCATACACTAGAAAAGAAGAAAGGTCTCAAAAACAATGACTTCAGCTTCAAATTTAAAATTTTTTAAAAAAGGAAATTAATCACAAATTAAGCAGCAAAATGGAAATGATAAAGAACAATGTGGAAATCAAGGAATAATATAGAAAATCAATTAAACCAAAGTTGGTTATCTGAGATTTAAAGAAAAAAATAAAGGTAAACCTCTGGGCAGGTTAATCATGAATAAAAAAAGGGAAGACACAAATTAAGTAACAGGAATGGCAGGTAATATCATGACAGAGTTTACATAAGGATAATAAGGGAATATTATGAACAAGTTTATGCCAATAAGTACAACAACATAGATTAAGTGCAAGTATGTATTGAAAATACAGATCAATGCTCATTCAAGAAGAAACGGGTAACCTGAATAATTTCATATTTCTCACAAAGAAAACTCCAGGATCAATTAAGGAATAAATAATTCTACATCAACTTTTCCAGAAAATTAAAAAAATACTTCACAACTTACCTATGACCAGCATTACCCTGACAATCATACAGAGACATTATATGAATAGAAACCAAGCAAATAGATGAAAAATTCTAAACAAAATATCAGCAAATGGGCCGGCCCGGTGGCGCACTGCTACAGCGCGCCACTTGGGAGCGTGGCGGCGCTCCCGCCAAGGGTTCGGATCCCACATACAGACCGGCCGCTCACTGGCTGAGCGAGGTGCGGGCGCAACGCCGAGGGTTGCGATCCCGTTGCCGGTCCCGGTCCGGTACGGGTGCGACACTGAGGGTTGCGATCCGCTGCCGGTCACAAAAAAAGACAAAAAAGAAAAAAAAAAATATATCAGCAAATGAAACTCAATAATATATAAAAAGGGTACAGCGTGACCAAGTGGAAATTATTACAATTTTACTTCTATTCAAGAATGGTTTAACACTCAAAAATTAATTGACTTAACTCACCACATTAGCAGGAAAACAAACACATAACTATCTCAATAGGAGCAGAAAAAACATTTGACACATCCAATACCATCCCTGCTCTTAAAAATAGCAAAACAATAGAAAAACAACCCTCTCAGAATACTAAAAATAGAAGGAATCTTCCTCAACGGAAAAGAGATCTATGAAAAGCCTACAGCTAATATTTTACTTAATGGTGAAATATTGAATAGTTTCTCCCTGAGATCAGAAACAAAATAAGGATGTTCACTCTCACCACCTCTATTCAACATTGTTCTGGAGGTTCTAGACAATGAAATAATTCTAGTGAAAGAAATAAAAGACATTTGAGATTGAAAAGGAAGAAATAAAACTCTTTATTCAGAGAGGACAAGGCAATCTATATAGAAAATCCGGTAAAAAAGAAAAACCCATATACAAGTATTGGGGTATATATCTAATGAACAAGGTTTCAGGATACGAAGTGAATGCAAGAAAAAAAATTGTATTTTTGTATGCTAGCAACAAAAAAATTGAAAATTGGAATTAAAAAAGGAATATAACTTACAAAAAAATTAAAATTATGAAAATATGAAAAAAGGTATAAATCAGACAAATGACATACAACAGCTATATGCTAAAAACATAAGAGCTTTCTGAGAGAAATTAAAGAATTATATAAATGGAGAGATATACCTTCCTTAAGAGTGTTCATGAAGACTCAACGTTGTTGAGACGCAAATTCTCCCTAATTGAAATATATATTCAACAAATCCCATCAAATTCCCAGCAGGCTCTTTTACAGAAATTAATTAGCTGATTCTATGAAATGCAAAGGACCTAGAATAGCCAAAGGAATTTTGAAAAAAGAAACAAAGTTAGAGAACTAACACTATCTAATTTCAAGACATTATTACAAAAGCCATAGTAATCAAGACAGTTAAAAATCTAGAAATAAATCTGTACATGTATTGACATCAAATTTTCAAAAATGATGAGAAGGCAATACAGTGTAGTAGGGTAGTCTCTTTTGAAAATGGTGCTGAAACAAGTGAATATCTATGTACAAAACATGTAGGACTCACGCCTCTCCCCGTATATGAAAATTGATTCAAAATAGATCACCGATCTAATTACAAAACCTGGAACTATAAACTTCTAGAAAAAAACCTAGGAGAACACCTTTGCAACCACAGATTAGGCAAAGGATTCTTAGATATGACACCAAAATCATGATCTACAGAAAAATATATTGAACTTCATGAAAATCCAAACTTCTATTCTTAGTGCAAAATTTTTAAGAAAATGAAAACCACAACCTAAAGAAAATATTACCAAATCATATATCAAATAAAGACTTGTACCTAGAGTATATAAAGAACCATGAAAACTCAATAAGTAAACAATTAACCCAATGAAATAAATGGGCAAAAGTTTTAGACAGACTCTTCATCAAAGAACACACACGAATGACATCACACGAAAAGATATTCAACACCATAAGTCATTAAGGAAATACAAATTATAATCCACACCTGCTTAAATTAAAAAGATTAACCATACTAAATGTTGGTAAGGATGTAAAACACCTGGAACTCTAATACAATATTGGTGGGAGTGTAAAATTGTGCAACCACTTCTGGAAAAAATTGGCTAGTTTAAATATACACTTATTATACGATCTAGCCATTCCGCACTTAGATATTTACCCAAGAGAAATAAAAGTACACGTTCATAAAAATATTTATACACAAATATTTATATCAGCTTTATTTTTAATAGTCAAAAACTGGAAACAACTTGAATGTCCATCAAAAAGATGAACAGATAAACAAACTGCAGTATATCCATACAATGAATAAAAAGCAATAAAAATAAATGAACTATCAATGAGCACTGCAACATCAATAAATTGCAAAATAATTATACTGAGTGAAAGAAGGGAGACACAAAAGAGTACATGATATATGCTTCCATTTATACAAAAATTTTGAACATGGAAAGTAATATCTAGTGATAGAAAGCAACTCAGAATTGGGATAGGGAGATACATGGGAGAGTGATTACAGAACAGGTCATGGAAACATTTAGGAAAATAGATATGATCATTTTCTTGATTCTGGTGCTAGTTTCGTTAAGTGTAAATATATGTCAAAAAAAATTTACTCCAACAGAATAAATATTGCCAGGCCAAATGTTTCCAAAAGACCCAATAGAGATTGTGACAGAAATAATGCACAGGGGAAAAGATTTATACAAACATTAGTTTTTTAATGTAGGTGAGGGTAGTTTGAGGCTGGAGAAAAACTTGCCCAACTTGCTAAGGCTTTAGGGATTGAGAGCTCGGCTGTAGACACGATACGGAAGATTCCTAAGGCTAGCTTCACACTGGCTCCAGATTGTACAACTGCTATGTTTTCACTTTCAACAGATTTATGATGTCCTATATTGTGAGCTATTAGTCTAAAAAACTTTTTTTTAATGTTTTAACAGAAAGTTAATGATGTTTTTTGTATTTTGGTAAAATATACATACCATAATATTTACCACTGTAACCAATCTTTGGAGTACAGCTCTCTGGTATTGATTACACACACAATTGAGTACCAAAGACTAAAAAAGCATAAAGGAAAAAAGGAGAGAAAAGAAAGGGGAATAGCATGAACAAAAGAAAAGAAAAGGTAACAGAAAAGAAGTAAAATCATAAAAGAAAAGGAATGAAAATATTTAGAACCACTTCAATCCAGGTAGGAGAAAGTATAGAGAAAGAACCAGTACTAACATGTATATTCAAATTACTTGAGACAACAATTTTAATTACTGAAACTAATTTTATGGACTGCATTAGGGGGAAAAGTATGAAGAAAAACTCAACAATAACATAAAAGAAATACAAGAGTCAACAACACTAATACTTTGAGGTCAGTAGACAAAGGGACCTTTTCAGCTGATTAGATCCAATGCAGACCATTATATTCCAGAAACCAGACTCTGATCTGATTCCACCCCATCTACATCCGACTTTTCAGTAGTCACTTCCAATACTACTTTATCAGGAACTTAGAAAGCCCCTAAGAATCCATCTCATCCAGCATCAAATTCCATATGTACTTAGAAATCTACAAGTCAAGTCAACTTCTATTTCTGTCAATACCCCAAACACCGTATGAGGCACTATGGGAGATGAAATAAGGATTTCAAACATTGTTCCAGTCTATACAAACCAATAGAATAAGATGCAGTATGTAAATTAGGAATAAAATGGGCAATTTATACTAAGTATTTCAAAACGTTCTCTTACAGCAATGAACATAAAAATTCCAATTTCCTCCACAGGGACACCGAGAGGCACAAGTAGAAATCTATGAATATAAATGCAAAGCACAAAAAGAGAGATTCATACAAGGGGCACACTCTCTGCAAAATGGGTATACGAATAGGTGATTTCACTCTCAGGTACTACAATGAAGATAAAACCAGAAACTGCTTTCAAAGTAAATAAAAGTAGTAGACAAAGATAAACACATAAAAATGCCACCCAGTATGTAAGCATTTTTATAAGTCAGAACTGACTAAATTTTTATAGAACATATTGCAGATAACTTCAATATCTTCGTGACGCTACCTTCCAAGCGAATTACATTGATTTTAAAATGGCCTCTTTATTTTAGCCTTTTAAGTTACCTAAAGAAATGTGGTTTCAAATTATACAGAGCATTTTTCCTATGTAATCAGGCCAATGGCATTCTTCCAAAAAAAAAAAAAAAAAAGTCTTCTGTTGTAGAAACACTGATATGGCAATAAACGTCATTTTTAAAAGATCAGAAGTCTCATATACAGATATGAAATACATTTATTTCACAAATGAAGTCAAGTGAGCTATGAAGAGCAGTGAAATAGTGATGCCTATTTATAAGTTAACAATTTTTAATGTATTTGTGCAAGCTCTCTTCTTTGTACCACTTTTAATGTAATTTCCCAGTCAATATTATTTACAGGTGTACTTTCCTAGTATATTTTAATAACTTTCTTTTATGAGAATAACATAATACAATAACAAGACAAGACATATTTAGCTCCTTGTGCTACAGAATGTTTTTTGAATTGATTACATTTTCTTTCAGGTAATAAACTTGTTCATCAATGAAGTGTGAGAATTTATTTCAGTAATCTATTTAAATATAAAATAGAATAGAATGTTTTGCCTGGACTCCTGTAACAAAAGCATATTTTAATTAAAAAGTTCTCATGTGCTACAACTTTTCATAAGTTAATTACTAATGATATACAAACCAGTTTATTTTCCTGTCAAAGCTTCAAATCCTATAGTATAAAGTTCTTAATTTAATGAATAGTTTAATGTGAGTATGGTCAAAGAACAATGCAAATATATCTAACATAGCCAGAGTCATATGACTATTCAAAATATACTACCTGGATTTGAATACATGAGAGGAGAAACAGGAAATCACCATACCGACGACATTAGTAAGCTGACCACAAAAAGTCACCTAAGAATGGGTGGTATAGAAAAGAACAGAACTGCTGGTCTTCACAAGAACTTGAGTGACATGTAATGAATGCTAATTTTGTTAGGGTGCTGCTTCCCTGGTTACACTCATTCTGCATGTCTAAATTTTGGCAATGAAAATATAGAATTACAAAAGCTCACTATGTGCCAGGCACCCCAGTTTCACATAAATGGTCTACATTGAGATGTTCAGAAGGAGGAAGTGGCCACTGATTTTGTTAAGCTTTGAAACAACTTCTTAGTCTCTTACCCTTCAGGATGGTAAAATTCCGTTCTCTGACCCATGTGCCGGAGGGCTATGAACTTTCTGGTACGGCATTCTCCAAGTTGGATCACTGTTCTGCCACTGTGGTGATGTGAGAGACTATCATATCACCCTTTAGCCAGACAGTATCTCTTCTCATTTGTGATACTTGCCCCACTTGTGCAGTGCCATACTGAATTGGGATAATAGACAATCAGCAATACTTACCAGCCTAATGTATATCACAAATATTATTATTATTTTCTATTAACATCTCAACTTGTTGATAATTTATGCCCTACATTCTGCTAGTAGATTTGATGTTGCATATAAATAATGACATATACACAAAAGAGGGAAAAGTCAAACACATTGAGTGATTAGGAAATAAGTTTCAATCACACTTGTTAACAAAGACCTATTAAATTTAACTTTCAATTCCTGATCACCAAGACAACGATAGGAGGATTAACATGTTACACAGGAGTTTTATCCTAAAATGAATGAAGAAAAAAAAGTAAGCTTTAAGGGAAAAATGACTTCCTGTTAGTAAACTCTAAAAATAATTTTCATATTGGTTATAACATAAGACATATTAAATGCAAAGTAGGAAAATTATTCTTTATTTAACTGGTGCTTACAGTTGTTCTCAAAAGAGCTAAAATATTAAAATAGAGTTCAGAAAATACATTTCTGGGCAGGCCCAGTTAACCATATAAAAGGTTCGAAATTTCTATAGAATGCCTCTCTTTGGAGAAAGTTTGGGTTACTACCCAAAATTCTTTGTTTGCCATAGAAGACAAACTCATAAGCTATGGTATCAAGTGGCAAGAATGTCATCTCGTTGTCAACCTTGATCAGCCTGTCGAGCATTTTTCTCCAGTAAAAGGCAACCCCTGCTCCCTCTAGTTTTGTCCACATACCCCAAATGTTACTCATATCTGAGCAGTCATCTCAGAAGTCCACCCTGGGGAAGCTATGGGAGCATCCCTTGCTCTAACAGTATAATGACTAATATGGCCTTCCTGTTTGTGATGGCAAAGGAAGGGCTCCAAGTCATCTAAAATCAGTATTGCACTGTTTATACAAAAGTTGAAAGAGAAAGGGGGCCAGGCTTAACAAAATCTTATTTTAATACACCAGAGGCATTACTGGACTAATCAAATATGAATATTTAACTCACTGTTTAATGTTCACATTTTGAATATTTCTATCTCTTTTGCCTGTCTACTACTACGTATCTTGGGTTTTAAGTTACTGAGGGACAAT
The DNA here is from genome assembly GCF_000696425.1 of Galeopterus variegatus. Taxonomy (NCBI): domain Eukaryota; kingdom Metazoa; phylum Chordata; class Mammalia; order Dermoptera; family Cynocephalidae; genus Galeopterus; species Galeopterus variegatus. The sequence continues at coordinate 258,473 of NW_007728381.1, forward strand.
GACCACCCATGTTTAAGCCACTTTATGCAGAAACAAGCACACTGTCAAACTCAATCACTTATTAAAATAGTTTATATCAATGACGATGATAAGAATGATAAATCATATATAAAGAGTAAGCAGCAGCCTTTTCAAAGGCAAGGAGAATAATTAAAGAAACAAATCACACATGTAGTAGGATTCAGTGTCACATTTCTACCGTATATGAAGCTGGCTTGTACAAGCAGCTAAGAGAGACTTAAATTTTCAGGCACTTTGTCAATTATTAAAACATAGCCATTATTGAACAGTTAATAAAATAAAGTTAAAATTAAATGAATTGCTAAAAAACAAATGTATTAAAAACTCAAAACTCATCACTTCCTAATTAGTTGACTACATTTTACTGTTATCAGTGCTTGGGATTTTTTTACATCTATTGTTATCTGTATACTGGGAAGACTGTAATAGTGGGCTGCTGCTTATCTTTTGCCAATCTGCTGCTTGATAACATCATATTGGAAGGTTGAAATTGCCCTGCTGGAGGGATTTTCACCATGGTCATTGGCAAATGCTACAAATCAGTTCCACTCTTCCTCATCCTGGCCCTGAAAGCCAGTTGATAAACCTTTATCAGCATATTACTGCAGACAACAAAAAAGAATCAAGCACCACATTAGAAAATCATGGCGCGAAGGGTCATGTGACCTTCATTAATGTATTATAAATCCCATACTTAAGGAAACAATTTTGCAATACTGTAATTCATTTTTTTCCTTGAAGTAGCAATACATCTTTATTACGTGGAATTTTGATATCAAAGACTTAGAATCTTGTTTAAGAGAGTTCTGACCTTCAGAAAAGTACACTTATGAAAGCCCAAGGTATCCTCATTGCTTTAATCCAAGTCCACTAACCACCTATAACTGTAGCAGTTTAAGCCCCTTTCAATCTCATCTAGCTCCAGATAAATTCCATCACCTTTGAATATGGAATTACACAAATCCAAGCTATTTTCCAAAGTCCTACAAAAAAGTCTCAGGAAAAAAGTTATAACAATGCATGCAAATATGCTTCCATATGAGTGTATTCAGTGATAGTAAAAAATGCAGTCAGAAATTTATTGTGATGTGTAATGATAAAAAGCAAAGAAGAGTATTTATACTAAAAAAAAAAGGCAATGGTAAGTGAGAATATTAAAAAGACAACAGAACTTTTCGGGAATACTATACTCTCACTTAAAGGACTATCTTTCAGATTTATAATCCTACAGTGTATATTTCTGTATTAGCGCTGGAAAAAAACCCAAAAAGCATATCTGACTAATGAGTCTATTCATTCTCAAGAAAAGCCAGGAATCTTTAAAAAATCAAATTAGGTGCTAAGAATTTTTCATAACAAAAGAACTAGGGAATGGTCCTTTAAAATATAAAAGAAATATTCTAGACAAAACTAAAACTTTGTTTCCATCAAAGAGGAAAAAAAAAAGAAAAAGAAAAAGTGGAGTAGAGCAAGCCTCATATATTTTGCAAATATAAGTCTCTGTCAAAATCAGTCTGTACTATTATTGAGGACTTCCTTTGATCACCTGGGATTAAACAAAAACTGGTCTTCCTTTTTCCTTTCCTTATTCATGTTCATGACAATCAGAAGGATAAGAAAGCAGCCAAAATAATTCTAAAAGAATGTCAGTGATACCACTTGCCACCAGCTGTTTATGAAGTGCTAAAAGATTCAGGTGATGAACTAGTCTATTAAAAAAATGCAAAACCTTATTATTATGTTCAGTAACCCATATTAAGAGAGATGCAGGAGGTAATCAAGCAATTTATGCACAAGACATCTAAAAGAATTAAAATTAGCTGAAACGCACCAGGTTGTAAACTCTCTGCATTAGAAACCATAGACCTTCCTAATTGACTACTTAAGAAAATCTAGGACTTCATCATAGGACATAGTTTATGTTTTAGGTACAATATTTCAAGTACATGTATTTAGTGTTAGGGGAAGGTGTCAGGTGTAGGTGGTGGTGTTGGAGGGAAAACAATGAACAATGGTGGGCATAAAATATACGATTATATGTTGGGAAGTTCTAAATTCCAAGGTTTTTTTTGTATTGTTTTGGTTTTTTCCCCCATCTTCTCTAGCTATTAAAAGAAAAAAAAAATTAGCCATATTTCAAAAGGAAACTCAGGGCTTTGTCTGGATTTCTTTATGATACAGCACTATGAAAATGAAAGGTACATATTATTGTTCTTTAGTCAACACAGAACTTTATAAAGAAAATACAAAAGCTCTGGTCCCAATGATTTGTTTTAAGATTTCAAATTTAAAACCATTATTGCTGTATTCTTTAACAAGCAAAAACAGTGAAGCAGGTTCAAAGGGGTAACGTTTTAAGTACTTTAAGAAAAAATGTAAGATGGAAGAAATACAATATGTTCTAATATTTGTACTTTTACCCAGAAAGTTCAGCACATATCCACAACCAAAAGTCTAATAAATGTATATTTGCTACCAGATTCACTATTCAGAATTTTTCTATTTACCAAATTGGTGAAGTCTTTCTAAATTAGACTTTTAACACCCTTCTGACTTTTCATTATCAGGTTTCCAAAGGGCATGAGCTCCAAGGAACTTTTTGTGAAATGTAAAAGATACAGTTTAGCATTCTTTTTGAACCCATATCTCTGTACACATTTTAATGAATGTGATAAAAATAAATTTTAGGTACTGTAAGGCGCCAATGATTATTAACATTAAAAACCTTTTAAAAGCATTCTAGTACAAAAGCTCCTAGTTCTCAGCTAAAGGGCAGAAGTGATTGTGGATTAATAAATAAATAGGGGGCCGCCCCGTGGTGCACTCGGGAGAGTGCGGCGCTGGGAGTGCAGCGACGCTCCCGCCGCGGGTTCGGATCCTATATAGGAATGGCCAGTGCGCTCACTGGCTGAGCGCAGTGCGGGTGACACCACACCAAGGGTTGCGATCCCCTTACCGGTCACGAAAAAGACAAATGAATAAATAAATAAATAGGCACAGAAACAGTGAAAACCAAGTTGGGAACATAATTAAGCATTTCCATTTTATGTACTGCAATAATCTAGGTATAACAACAGGTATGTAGACAAAGTTAATGAAATAATGGCTTTGTCCCTTGCGAAATCTGATTACTGGTATAATCCTTATTTTAAAAGAGGCAATCCAAAAGGAACAATTTAATGAACAGTAATCAGAAAACTGGGATCTATAGTTACCATGCCATGAACTCACTAACCTCAGGTGAGCCCATGAAACAGAGTCTAACTTTCTTCAATTACAAAGCAAGCCTCATTATCCAAAATGGCTTCCACTCCTAAAATCTGATTCTCCAAAAATCTTCTTTCAGAGAGGAAAGTAAAAGATGAGAAATATCTTAGAAATTCATTCAGTAAACAATGTTTTCTTATCACTGTGATAGTAGTAGTAGTATTATGATTGGCAGATCACTCATAAGTATAAATAGGAGGAGAATTATATAATATGGGTAACGCTGTGAATGGGAAACAACACTACAATATATATTGTGAAACAATACTATAGAAACTGAGGCCTAAACTTAAATCTATAGTGAATTGCTATGATTTTTACTCTGTTCAAGGAGCAAATTACGAGTTGATGTTGTGGTACCCCAGTATTCACCATTCCACAGCAACCATCAACTGACTAAAGAAAAGCCTTTGAGCTTGCTCCACTTCTAAGATACGAGGTGTTCTTCCTATTTTCTTTTGGATAGGCATTTTCTTTTTACACTATAAACAAGTCATTAAACTTGACACTGTTTTCCATTTTCTGGATCCTTCAAGACACTGACAAACACTAAATTAAAAAGTAAAAAGTAAAAACAACAACCTAGAGAACATGGCTTTAGGAAAACCTCATTCTCTGCTATACTGACTGGTTATCTCAGAGGATGCTTCGTCTATAGAGGCTCTAAATTGGCAGATTCTTAGATGGTGCTTTGGGAATAGGTGATGTCAACTCCATGTTAGAAGATTTGTTCAGTCACTGGTTCCAGAATGCAAACATCAGTGCCCAAAGGACTTCTTATAATATTCCAGGTCCTTATCTCTTCTCTAAAACTTAACTGCAAATGAAATAATTCCCAATGCTTAGATTTACATAATGACTCAAAGACTTCACTGGTTTGTCAAAAACAGAGCTGTGACTTAAGTGACTTCAACTGAAGAGACACTGAAATAAACCCTCTTGATGAAACACAGAAGGCAGAACTCCAGGCCCCCCTAAGACTCTAAGGAAAGTTTTTGGAATAGCACTCCTCCCCCAACTGGTTTCAAACTACAAAACAACCAATCTGAGATAAAGAGCTATTAGAATGATGTAACTCAAGAGGTCTAAATTGTTCCATAAACTCTCTACTTTTCAAAAATATCAGTAAATTGAATATTCACCTTCACCAAGTTAGAGCATTTATGTAAAGGACTGAAGGACACCACAACGTTCTTAGAATCGAAGCACTAAAACTAATATTGACAATAATAATGTAACAGACTTAAAAATTCCAAGAATAAATAGATTAGTTTTAGTGAAGTATTTTATGTAAAGTTTAAACACTTAATTTTCATTTTTAAAAACTGAGGAATTCTGTGTTGATGGCTTTCCTGGTAGTTCCTGCTTCATTCCAGAATTAAAATCAAACCATCATGACATCGCTTTTCCAAGTAATATTGCTATTTCATGTATGTGACTCATACATCTCTTACTACTTCTACGGGATTTAAAACAAATATAAAACATCTTCCAATTTCTGCCACATTGTGGTTGTAATAATTGTTATAATCATAATAATTGTTATATCTTAAAATGTATTTCAAATATTAATACTTTGTCACAAAAAACCCATTTCACCTATTCAAAAAATATATTAAACTTAATAGAACATGACAACTGTTTAACAGAACCAGTGACAAAATGTAAATGAATGTATGCCAAATTTGTCTAAAGTTCTAAAATTAGATTATTTTAATTCATGAGATACAGCAACAGAGGAAATGCCGTATATGATATGATACCATATAAATATACGGTATAAATGCCATATATGATATGATACATATAAATATGGTATATATAAATATAAATATGGTATCATATATTTATACCATATAAATATACGGTATAAATGCCATATATGATATGATACATATAAATATGGTATATATAAATATAAATATGGTATCATATATTTATACCATATAAATATATGATATCATATAAAAATACTGCACAAAATGATCTCAAATATATTATGATTTACATGTTTGAAAAATATATCCACAATAATCTTGCTATTACTTTAACCTGCATCATAACTTATGTATATTGCCCTCTCGTACTTATTTTTACACCCATCTTACCTCAATATAGTTATATGACAAAGCCAGTGCCCAGAACCTTTAAATGATTTATCCTGTACAATGTAAAAATTAGCAGAAGATCTGGACCTAGAACCCAGGACTCCTTGCTAGGAGTTCAAATTTTTCTTCCTTAAAAAAATCTTAGTGTCAGAAATGGTGGGGCACACAAAAGCTGTTAAATTTATTTGAACTAAAATATTTGATATAACATGAGAAAAGATCATTTGCACCTGATCGCTTACAAGAATTTCACTATGTGCATGATGAAATCATCCCCAGAGTTAATATAACTAATCATTATTTTGCACAACATAGACTCTATACCCCTTTCTAAAACAAGGGAATTCAACAGTCCGTGTTAAATAACAATGCAGGACTGTTAAGGAAGAAAATGTCCTACGGATTCTGCTCAAGTAGAATCTGAGGCTGGAGGGCAATGGCTATTTTCTTTGGCAAGCATCAGCATATTGCAGCCACATTCCCTGATTAGGGTGTTTGTCTTTCCCATGTAACACAGTCCATTAATCTACGTGCATTCTCTAATAAAAGTGCAAGCAGATATTCAGCCAGTTACATGAGATTCTCATTATGAAAGATGATTGCTAGCTGATTTGACACACAAATCGTTAAAGAGTCATTATAAAAGCAAATTTATTCACAAAACCTGGAGTAAACATCTCCTATAGACTAGGTACTGTATAGAAATACAGAGATGATAATCATGATGCCACAAAGAGCCTAGTATAGCAAGATCAATGGAAAAATCCATCTCAATGACCACATGCTGCCAAGACAGAGATCAGGAGGAGGAGATGCCCCACCCAAGGTCAACAGGAGAGAGAAGAGAGAGAGAACAGAGAATATCACTATCCATATATTCAACCCTGTCCATAAAGTTGGGGTTGAGGGTCCTCCCCAAAGCTCTTTTCCTTTAAAGGCAACTGACAATTTAAAAATATATTGTCTCCTTGAAAGGTGGTAGATGATAATTAATTTCCTCCAATTAAGAATATATTAAGGGTCCAATATCCTAATATCTGGACGTGAATTGGCTACACTAAAATGAGAAAACAGCAAAAAACTCTTTCACTTAAGTGGTCAAGTGGTCAAGGACAAACAAGGCCGACCCTTGCTAGTAGGATTTCTGGAGAGTAGGTATGCTATTTAGTGAGAAGTGATCAAATACAACTAGATAAAACTCAATACTGAGTTACAGGTTGCCTTCCAGAAATCACCACTTCCAGTGGCAATGGTGCTGAGGCCATATATTTCACGAATATTATGTCACGACTTGGCTGGAGCTACACTCCCCCCTAACAGCCCTGACTCAACACCTGATGGTAATTAGGGAGCAGATTTTCTCTCTAACACATTAAGGGACTGACAAAAGTTGGGAGTCTGTGAGAGAGGACAGGGTAGGATACCAAGTGAAATATATTAGGTATTTTCATGGGTGGACCCCAAGGCAGCCAATCAAACATGCTCCAGGTGAAGTGATAAGGAACAGCAGCACTCTGAGTTGAGCAGTGTTCCTAAATAGCACATAACAGGGATTCAAAACACGTTTGAGTAACTCTTAGGCAGCCATGAAAATGAATTCCTCCTTTAAACTTTGATGAAATGATGTAAAAAGCTGTGTTAATAAGCAAGAAGCAAAAGTATGTTTGGTTGACCTAGACTCTAAACAAAACAATGACATCGTATGTGCCCAGAGAACTAAGCAGTTCTCTAAGTCAAAGTCATCTCAGAGTGCATGGCTAGCAAATGGTTCTTAGTTTGATTGATATCTTTTGTCTTTACTACATTGAGAATGGGAGCAAAATGCTTGCAATTTTCACAATATTTGATGTTCAGAGTATATTATGATGAATATAGTTTCTCATTGCATTGGTGGGACCGTCATGTGCCATCTCTGAAATAACTCTTGTTTTAGATGTGATGTTTTGTTATTTGCTCACTAAAGAAAAATCAATGTAGATTTTTTTAAGTCAAAAAAAAAAAAAAAAAGCACCGTATTCTTTATAAAGTCCTAAGGAGCCCAGAGCACCACTGACAAGGAAAAATAGATAGGACAAAATACTTATTAGCCAGACTAAGTTCCAGGGACCTCCTTTGGTACCCTACAATGCAGTAATTTTTCACATTACTTCGCTTATTGCCATCCAAGGAGGTGACGGTGAATTCAGGCCACTGTATGGAGTGAAGTACAAGCAGGTCACCAGAACTCAAGGCTCCAGTAATTCACAGAAATGACTGAAAGCAAACAAACAGAAGGCAAATCTGAAACACCCTAGTACAGAAGTTATCCTTTGTTTAACCGGGACTCATTTTAAACAGAATCCAACAGAATCCAAAATAAAGGAACTCACGAAGTAGTAAATTAAGTTTATTTAAAAGATGTACCTTGACTTTCCTGAATGGAAGATCCACAGAATCAGGCTGTGCCTATCACTATACATCACATACCAGTTTCTATTGTCACTTGGGTAACTTGCTACCCAAAGGATTTATGTGATGACTAAAATTAAGGAAGAAAAGAAGAAAGAAAGAGAGGCCGCAATAAAATGTTGAACTTTCCAGAAGGAGAGAACAGACCAGTAGTTACCAGAGGTGGAAAAGCGGGAGGGAGAAGGGTTAGGGAGAAACTGGGTAAGGGACACAAAGAAAAATTATGATTTGTAGTGATGAACATGCTAATAACATTGATATGGGGCCGGCCCGGTGGCGCACTGCTATAGTGCGCCGCTTGGGAAGCGCGGCGGCGCTCCCGCCGAGGGTTCGGATCCCACATACAGACCGGCCGGCCGCTCACTGGCTGAGCGAGGGGCGGGAGCAACACCGAGGGTTGCGATCCCATTGCCGGTCCCGGTCCGGTACGGGCGCGACACTGAGGGTTGCGATCCATTGCCGGTCACAAAAAAAAAAAGACAAAAAGGAAAAAAAACAAAAAAACATTGATGTGATCATTACATATGTACACAAATACTGATACTCAACTCTGTACCCCATAAATATGTATAATCAATTATGTTTCAAGAAAAAAAGCAGCAATTTGTTGGTTCCACACATGTAAATATTTTAATGTATTAATGATACCCAGTGAAGACTCTAGCCCATCTAAGGAACTGTTGGCATTTAATTCTATATGGCGGAAATCTAGAGTCTGGAGAAAAAAGTAAGTTGGGGAGATACAGAGGGGCCAGATCACATGGGGAACAGAAGCAAAGGGTAGAGAAAAGTTCAAATGATGAACAAAGTGTTACAAGATATAAAGGAACCACCACAGATTAATGAAAATTTATTAGTAAAAACTGATTAAGATTTTAGAAATATAATTTCTTTTGGTATAATAATAGGTAAAACATGGTCACACTTTCACAGATTGGATACATTCAGTCTATTTGTTTTCTCATTTACTTCATATTCTACCTATCACCATTGATTCTTAGAGTTTTATGGTTACTCTACTTGTTGAATTTGTTAGGAGTTTGATTTTCATGTAAGCTCCATAGCTTAGATCTTTTTCATGGCCACAAACTGAACCCTTAAACAATGTCCTGAAAATAAATGTTATTGGTCAAAGAGGACATTAAGCAAGAATTGACAGAACAGTGCAAATCAAATGTTAAAACACTGCTGAAAAATGTCAATGTAACTTGACCAACAATCTCATCTTTGTTGATGAAGGGTGGGTTATAAGTAGTTATAAAAATAATCATATTATGTCAACTTATAAATGGGTTGGACACCAAAGTAACATTGGTAAATAAGTTGCTTAAAACAGAAACAATTGCCCCCAGAGAGAGCAACACTAGCCTTGGTGGTTTAGTTCCTTAATGGGCCAATAAATGTCTATTTGCCCCATTAAGTTGTAAATAGCAACTGAATTTAGTAATCACCTCAACCTTCAGGACTCAACACAAATTATTTCTCTTCTTACTGTTTGCAACACCCCAAAGTAGAATTAGTTCCTCCATCCCTGGGCTTTAGCACACAGGACTAAGGTTTGCATGCCATTTCCCACACTGGGCAGTGAGCCCAGGATCAAGCCCAAATCCTGACACAGAAAATAACAAAGGTTTGCATAATTACATTTTCACTGGGGGAACTAAGGAATGGCCAAGAAGTATTTCCTACTTTTATCACTACTGACTGAGAAAACGAACAGGAGGGGTCTGCCATGGCTCACCCCCCTCCTTGAGCCTTGTCTTTCCCTTCCTCTTCTCCATCTTTTGCTGTGGGCCCTGCCCTGGGAAACTGAACAGCAGCCGAAAGAAATGGAACTGGGGGCAAGCTGGGAAGGAAAATAGTTGAGGCGCGCTGAGCATTCTGTTCACTCAGCAGTGGCATATGTGGCAGTGAATGGAAAGAATACAAGTGTCTGCGCACAGAAGCGCCCCAGCTGGGTAACCACGGAAGAGGCAAAATTTGAGGATATCAGTATTTTATCTATATTTTAGATATTTTGGGAATGATTTTTATACCAGAAAGGTACAGGTTGTCCTTTAAACATGCAACTTATAAATATCTTCTGACTTAATAGGAATTCAATAATCCACAAACCAAAACTACTCCCCTGACATCTTCAAAGTTATTTAAGAAAAAAAAAAGTTGAAAAAAAATCATTTGGTAAAAATTTGTCTAACTGGCAAGTTTGCCAGAACATGTAAATTGTGAGAAAAGCCTGTGTTGCCACTAATTAGCAGGCATATAAGATTTATAACAAAGTATAAGGTAAGCTTTCCCTAAAACAGATAGGAAAAGTATCTTTTCCTGAGATCAACCTTTATTTACTGCCCTATCTTTAATAATCACTCACTTAATAAGTGTGCACTGTGTACCAGGACTATGTCAAAGCCATTTATATGTGTTCTCTCATTTTATTATCACAATATCCCAACTCAGTAGTTGACTCTATTTCTTCCTATTTTCCAGAAAATGGCACTTTTGAGCCCAGAAACTCAGGCCCTAGAGTATGCTCTTTTAACTGTTACAATAAGTAAAAAGTGAATTACTAAGAAAAAACTAGAAGCCAATTTTTACATGTGTACAAAAAGCCAAAAGAAATCTCATCTAAGACTAGATCCTAAGTAAATTTAGCAAGGAAAAGCTTTAAATATCCGTTACTAGTATAAAGACAGAGTAGCTAATAGGTAAAGATATGGACTGAAGCCAGACTGCCCAGGTTTGAATCCCAACTCTGAGCCTTGTTGTCTGTGACCATGAGTGAGACACTTGGGACCTCAGTGTCTCCACGTGTAAAATAGGTTGCTTGTAAATGAGTGTTTGGCACATAGTAAGCACTCCTTAGGTATTAGCACTATGTTACGGACTAAATTGTACTCCCCAAAACTCATATGTTAAGTCCTAATTCCCTATGTGACTGTGTTTGGAAATAGGGCTATTAGGGAGGTAATTAAGGTTAAATGAGATCATAAAGGTGGAGCCCAAATGCTATAGAACTGGTGCCCTTATGAGAAGAGGAAGAGACACTAACGATCTCTCTCTTTCCATACCTGCATAGAGAAGAGGTCATGTGAGGACACAGCAAGAAGAAAGCCATCTACACCGCAGGAAGAGAGGCCCCAGCAAAAACTAACCCTGACTAATACAAACTGATTATGATCACACCAGGTTTTCTCCACTCAGGTCAGTTTTGATCATTCTATAATGTCATGAGCATGTTCTAGGCTGCACTTTCTCTGTTGCATGAAGAGTTCAGATATGAAATCGAGAGACCAATTGAGTTGCCAAGTCAGTTAAAATTATTTCACTAACAGACCAGCCCAGCATGAAAAGTAGAGGCTGTGGCATACACATCTTCCTGCTGAATTCAAAGGAAAGGAAAGTACTATCATAGGCAGTTGGAACAGAAGTCTTCAAGGGACAAGCACAATTTTAAAAGTGATAAAGAATCACAAACCTGGAAAACCCACTTTTCCTCTTGTCAGATTAAATTTGAACTAACCAGCATTTTATGTGGGTTCAATTATCACTAGTAACCAGAAGTATAAAAATTAACAAATTAAAACACTGTATTGAAATACCCATACTTAACTAAGGAGAGTAAGGAAATTGTAAAAAGAGATAAATAATGTATTTCCTAATTGGATAAGACATAGCGGAAAATATATTTTTGCAAAAATGTTGTAAATACGAGGGTACTTCAAAATGTTCACGGAAAGATTTGTATTATCTTTTCATTCTATTTTTCCACAAACTTTCTGAACTACCCTTATAGCTTTAGTTACACTGAATTTCATTTTCATATGGTTGATGTAAAATATTTTACACATGAATGACTGGCGTGACTTTATTCAAGCAGATAAACAACCATGAGTGTCTTAATATATATTTAGCAAACAGTATCATTTTAACAAGGAACAAAACTCATAAGTGATTTACTAATATGAAAAAACATTATCTCATGCATATGCAGTGTGGAAGATAGTTATTTCAGAGACAAAGGGAAAGTCACAGCTGTAGCATGCCAGAGAACCAGAAGATTCTTAGATAATTAGGCTGATCAACATTCTGCCATAATGAAACCAGTGACATTACACTTTTTATACCAGAGTCTAACACACTCTCAGCTCACAAAATTTGTGACTTCAGTTGTTTTAAATAAGAGATTTAATTTCCATTGTTTCTCATCAAGCAAACTTTTAACAGCATTATTAGCCTGAAAACTTACACAGTTAAAAAAAAACCCAGAATATTAAGAACAGAATCTGATAATAAAATCTGAAAAAGCTATTAGCACATAGCAAGAGATTTGAAATGGCACAATTTATAATGCCACAATAACAACAAAAACAGCCTGTTAAGTACTGTGTTTCAAAGCTAAATCATACAAAAAAAAAATCAATAACCAAAGAGCAAATACTAGGTTCATGTTAGATATATCCATTATGCGTACCTCTTGAACTTAGTTACCACGAGGTTAGAAACCTTTAAAAAAGCACTTATTTTTCAAACCAATAAATCATTAATATCTGTAGGTACTTGAATTCCTGGCAAAAAAATTATACTTTAGTTTTTTAATAGAAGCTCAACAATAGAAAGCAATTGTTGCCATTGTTATATATCGACTAGGTTGGCAGCTGAACCCTTATTGCCAAAATCTTTAATTTATGTTTTGATATAAAAAGTAAATGTTGACATTAAAGCTAGCTTTATTCTGTGATGTAGTCAATTGTGGAAATAGTTTAAACTAACTTTAAGAATTAAGCTTGTGTAGTATAAATGAGAAGAAAGAATGATTCAACTCAAGTACAAATGTTTACATGTATACTTTTATTGATTTACCTTTTTTAAAAAAAAGAATTAAACTGGGCCTTAAATTTTTATTTACCAATATTGTGATACTCTGCTTATAGAGGGTACCTCAAAAAGTTCTTGGAAAAATAGAATTAAAAGACAATATGAATCTTTCCATGAACTTGCTGAAATACCCTCGTATTATCTGCAATCATACACAATTTGCTCTAATAAATTCCCAAGAATCTAGCATTGAGCTAAAAGGCAGATTCAAGTTTTGGCCACAACATTCTCTTTAAAATCAAACATGCAGAAAAATGAAGAACTAGGTGGTTCATGATCTATAAATAAGCTATTCACATTTTGTAACATAAAAACAAATAACTATCTTTACATACTACTAAAATCTACTCTGCCAATGAGAGCTAAAAACTCACTTCAAAGCACTCCTCCAAAGGGGATGTAATCTGTTCTCTGAACAACAGGATATACAAAGCAAAATACAAAGCACGGCAATTTCCATTTTCTGTACTGATGATCACCTCCATTCAGACTGTAATCTTTGCTGAGCTTCACATTAAAAAGTGCGATGTCATACCATCTTTTTTTTCTTTCTGACTCAGGTGGAATTTCTCGAAATAGAAAAAAAAAGAAAGAAAGAAAGAAAATGTTTTTCTTCCGCTCCCATTTTTGAAGAGCTATGGCTTCATGAATCCACTAATGATACTTTACAATGTCAGTACTGACTATATATGTACACAGATGTGCATAAGCCCCCAAATTCAACTGTTTTCCACCCAAATATGCAGCTTCTATGCAATGTAGAATCACTGTACCAAATGGCAGTCTTAGGAATTACCCTAGACTTGAATAATCGAATAGTTCTAAACATTCTTGGGGGGAAAAAAGAGATTGTCTGTGAGAAAGCTCTATAACAAACACAAAAACCTGGTTGGAGGGGGAAAGTCTCTTATGTTACAGCCAGAAATATTCTATAGAATACATTTCTGTTATTTTTTAAAAATTTAGAACATATTTCTATTATGCATAAATTATTTAAAAATCTTAGTTTCATTCAAGCTTTCCTTTCTTTCTAGATGATAACCAATTATTTGCCCATAACCATCAAAGACTAAAATGCTTTAAAAACCAAATTCTATAATTTTAGATAATAACCAGTACTGCTAATGTTTCTATAGTTACCCAGGAAAGGGTCATGACTATCTGAAACACATAAACTCTCTCTGATAATTAACCACATCATGATAGACTAACAACACTTAATGATTAATTAGGCTAAGAACTCAAATCCTTAGCAGGAGGTAAAAGCACAGAGTCTTATAATGTACTGAACAGCTCCCAGGGAGACACGGAATACAAATAAAGCTAAATTTAAAATGCAGGTTTGCAAATTCAGTATTACTAATATAAATGAATCCTTGGGAGTCTCACAGCAGAGGAAATTATGAATTCTCTGCTTGCCAAATACAGCCATACAATCACAATGAAGCCTTCTCCGAACACCTCAACCAGATTCATTCAATGCTACCTCTTATACAAAATTTACCACACACCTCTCTCCTGCTCAGTGAAATATAGTTTAGAGTTAGTTCAAAGAGTAAGTTAGACTTTTACAGTTTACAAAATATTTTGTGCGTACTTTGTGATATCTAAATCTCAATAGGCAAGTGGCTGAGCCCAGGTTTTAGAGCTAGATTAATCTGGCCTCCAATCCCACCCACTCCATTACTAATTAGCCACATGACCCTGGGCTTATTTAACAGGGTATTTCTATTGTGATGTGACTCCAGTTATTTAATACAGTGGTTGGTAGGAAATAAGAAAGGGCAGAGACTATCAGACATGGTAAGTCTTCAGTTTTCTATACTGTCTGAACTATACTCACATATCAAATCATAATGTTCCACGTTTGACTATATTATTCTGGTCCCCCAAAATCTGTAAACTAAAACATGATTTGTCATTACATCATCCATTTAATTAAGAGATATAAAAAATGGCTGGATATTAGACATTTCACTAAATACACCTGATGACCCATATGACCAATTTTATCAGTTTGTTGAAGCCATTACTCATTTATTAAACAGCTTCTATGTACCAGGCACTGCATTAGAGACTTAATAATTAACAAACAACAGAAATAATCCTTGCTTTCATGGAGCCTAATTCGCTAACAAATAATTATATGAGGAAGGTGAAGTACAGAAGGAAGGGGACAAACCTGGCCAAGGCTATCAAGGAAGGCATCTCTGAGGAAAACAATCAGAAGCCTGAAGGAGAGAAGGAGCTGACCACGAGAGGAGAACAGGCTGAAGCATCTCAAGCAGGGAAATGCATGTGCAACAGCTGCAAGTCTGAAGACAGCTCGGCACCCTGAACGATGGACAGAATGGCTGGAGCCCCGTGAACACGGAGTGTGGTGTGAGATGAGGCTGATGAGGCAGGCAGGGCCCCAGGTAAGAAGCTTTGTGGGCTACGGTAAAGACTTTGGTCTTTATCTTAAGAGCAATAAGAAATCATGAAAGAATATTTAAGCAGGAGAGTAACATGATCATAAGCTCAAGTCGGATCCCTGTGGCTGCAGTAAAGAAACTGGATGGAAAGGGGGAAATAACAGAGGCTGCAACACCAATTAAGAGGATCCTGCAAGAGTCCAGGCAAGAGATGGCAGCTTGGACCACAGCAATGGCAGTGAAGTCTGTACCTTAGAATGATGACAAACAGGACTTTACTATGAGTAGCTGGTGGGTGATTGGAGAGAGGCAGGTGCCAGGACTAGTTCAGTTTTCTGGAATCACTGATTTACTCTGCCACACTAGCAATTTCAGATCACCCCACACTGCACTTTACTACTATCATCTAAGTATAATCACCTGGCAAAATACACATCCTCTCTCCAAAACTATGTCTCAGGTTTACACCCCTTTCCTCTTTCACTGTCACTGCCTTGGTTCAGGTCATTATGAGCACTTGTCCTAAATGCTGTGTATCTCTACGATCTCTCTCAACTCTAATACAATCTCTGCCTTTCAGTCAGTGTTATTCTTTCTAAAACGTAGAGGTGACAATCTTATTTCCTTGCTTCAAAATGTTCGATGGTTGCCGAATATCAATACAGTAATTAACCACATAATAACATCCATCTCGGCAAAAAATATTTTGCAGGACTCTGTATTTCAATAAAACCAAAGAGGCAGAATATATAGGAATAGGATAACGATCTCAAGGATATAGAACAAGACATGGGTTTAACCAGCTTCTTTTAAATTCATGTAAACCTTCAGGTTTTTTCCCATTACTCTCTCCTCTTGTCTCCCTTCCCCCAACACACACACACACACACACCCCACCCCCCAAAGTAGAGCAGTAGAAGAGCATTAGCCTGAAATCAGGAGTCTGGGTGCTAGCCTTTAAATATCCAGGTGACTTGTAACTCCAAAGAAGAAAAAACGGGCTGTCTACTCTTATTTCAAGCGCTTTCTAACTTCTGCAGTTATTTGGTCACGACTAGATAAACTAATAATGTTCTGTGCAACCTGTTTACAGCTGTCTTTCTGGACTTTGATTCTTCTTAGTCTTCACCAACTTGAAAGTCAGTTTTCTCCACAACAGTAAAGAACATATCATTAGGTTCATTTATCATCTCTACTTGGCAGAGCTGCTGCCATAGGAGCATCATGCAATGTTCATACATAATTCTTTGGCTTCTTTCTTGTTCTCAAGGGCCACTATCATCTACTCACTTCTCTTTTCCATATCACAAACCAACTCCTTCTTTACCCACTCCCATTATGCCATCGTTTCCTTGGGATCTCTGGATAACAGCTTAGGCATGATTAAATACTAATACAATCCTCCTATCCTGAGCTTGGAATTCCCCCCTCCAAGGGGACAGTGAGAGAAAAGGCATTGTCTTTCCTGACCACACACTCCAGATCTCTCATGTCTTCCATCTGATGCCTTTGGTTCAACTTAGATTCCTTCTGTGGTGTCCTGTGGTTTGGCTGCTCAGGCTTCAAGCAATGGTTAGCAAACTACCCACCTCCCTAACCCTAACTACAGAATGGTAGGCAAGTTTTAGTTTTACAGTTGTATTATGTCTGGGGGCAGGGAAGGAATATGCCTACAAAGGGAGTCATAAATATTGCACAAATTTCTGCTTTTGAGAAATAGCCACTTTCCTGCTTAAAAACTAACATGTTAAAATATCACAGCTGGCACCAGACTACCACAAAATGATAAAGACATTTCATCACTAATAATTTATTCTGTACTCATATAGGTAACTTAAAGAGGAAACTATTCTATTACGTCACCTCTGAGGCCAATTCATCCAGAATCTATTTTCAATAAATCTAATTCATATTAAATATCTCACTCAATTACTGCTAGTTACCCTATACACTCTTGCAAACTCTCACTCTTTCACCTCCCCTTCTAACCCACTCAGGTTAGTCCCAAAGCTAGAAAATATCAACAACTGTAATTGCTATCTGAAGTATATTATTTCAGCATTTCAGCAAAATTTCTCAAGAGATTGTGTCATTCAATAATATTCCTTACAGAAAATGTCAAATAAGAACAGAATTGTATGTTAGGAGATCAGTGGACCACGTATTTGGCTACTGCTAGATTTTTCTAGCTAGCAAAGCCACATAAATTCCAGAGTCTGCTTCTAGACCAAGTGAAGGAAATGTAAATTTCTATTAGAAGAGTTAAATATGGCAATGCTCCTTCCTACCACAGCATTCAGGCTTCTGGGAAATATGCTGTCATAAAACCTCCCCCAAGAGAAGTAGAAAAATGTGCAAGCCAGAGAGATTTTAAATAGCATGAATTAGTCTTACTAATTTAACCATGTCATTTATTTGATTTCTCTCTTCAGATGACAGGGAGCTAACAGAATCTACACATTGAGGTCACCTGCCAGAAACTGAAGCCCTAAGAAATAACCAGAAGAGACAGCCAAGTCATCAGAATTGCTCAATACCTGGGATTTAAAATGGGGTAGCAAACAAAGAGGCCTACATGCTTTAAAAGACTCTGAGGGCATCTCTGGATTATGATGAAGAACATAGGACCATCCATATGAACCTCAGCCAGGTCACAGAGGTTTCCCTGGGTTGAGATCCTGAGTTTGAGAATTAGGAGTTCCTGAATCCAAATCCTGGCTCCTTCGCCTCCATTTCCCTAACCAAGGATAAGTTAAATAACCTTAAATCCTCATTTCTTCAACTCAAAATAAAGGTAAGATTCACTTTATACAGTGTTTGGGTGATTAAAAGAAATAACGTTATATAGAGTCCTAGGACTCTGTCACATGAGTATTCAATTATTATTACAGGATGATCAATATTAAACAGACTTCACTGAAAAGAGGAAAGTTTTATAAAACTGTTCAAGGTTAGTGCTTACACTTCTGATAGCCAAAAAATGCTTTCATGCAGTATACCTCATTTTGTGATAGCTCATTTATAGTGCTTTTTTACTAGTGTTCACCAACTAAATTACTTTAACCACTAGATTTTTAAGTTATCTAACAAAATTGTCTTCAATAAACAAAATTAAGCAGATTTGAGAACCTCAGGGTTGTTATAATCCAGATATTCAAGTAATAGGCATTTCTGTTGACACTGAGAAAGCAAATTACTCATTCTAAAGATATATATTAGCATTCTTAGTACTCTAGAGATAATTCAGTAAAATATTTCCTAAAAATATCATAAACTTAAAGAGTTGCTGATCTATGAAAATGTACAGAAATGCCATGATTTCTTTCTGGAAGAATTAGGCACACTTTTGCCTTTACTCCCAAGTATAAATAACTGAAGAGTTAATACTGAAGTAAGAACATGAAGATAGAAGGTGCACTGGATGACTTCTGGCTATGGGTGGATTTTAGAAATATACAATATGATAAAATGGCAAGATATTCGTAGTAGTTCTTATTCAAATATATTTTTACTGTTTTTCAGGTTATAAATCAAAGAGCATTTTTCTAAAAGGTGATTCCAAGAGAGGAACAATCACAAAGTAGGGTGAGCAAGGTTTAAGCACAGGTGGGAAAGAAAACACTACGATCAGGTGTTTTTGCTACTGAGGTGTAAAAGGCTCTAAAATAACCAGCATTTGCTGAGCACAAAATGCCCCCCCAGTTGTATCCCAAACCTGCTCTTGATCATCTGTTTGAAAATTTGATTTCTACACATGCTCAAGCTTAGTTCTTTGAATATTTATTTTTAAAACAATTATGTCAACTATTACATGCCAAAAATATGTTCTAAGAATTCAGAGATGGACAAAATAAAATGTCCCCATCCTCAGAGATCTTGGATTCTCATGGAGAGAACATGACAAAATATACATACATACATATATTTATTTATTTATTTATAATACTACAGGGAGTGATATATAATATTTTATAATATTACAGGGAATGATGAATGCAATGGAGAAAAATGAAGCAATGTGACAAAGAGAGAAGGAGGTGCTATTTGAGACATGAGGTGAGGGAAGGCCTTTCTGACAACATGGCATCCAAGCAGAAATCTGAATACAAGAAATCAGAATCCAAGCAGAAACATCATGCAGACTTTAAATATCTGAAAAAGATCCTTCCAGGCTGAGGAAACAGAGGGATAAAAGCTCCTATTTGGGAAACTACAAGTTCGAACCACAGCAGTGAAGCTAGTGTGGCTGGAGTGGAGCAAGGGAGTGAAAAGGGGGGGGAATGAGGCTGGGGGACAGGCAGGATTCACACCATGCTAAGCTCTTTGAATGTACGTGTAAGTGAGATGGAAAACCATTACATGGCTCTCTGCAAGATATGGCATAATCTGACATTACCAAAGGGTCATTCCAGCTGGTATGGAGGAGGGAGTGCAAGGAAAGAAAAAGTAAGTTAGGGTAAAGAGAGAAGCAGAGAAAGAGGTTAGAAGGCTACTGCACTGGTCCAAGCAAGGGATGATGGTGGCTTGGACAGCTGTCCAAGGCAATAATGCAGATTACAAGAACTACTTCTGGATATATTTCAAAATAAAGCAAAATAGTTAATAGGACCTTATTAAAGATAGCTATCTTTTACTAGTTTTTAAAGCTAAGACTTCAAATGATTATTTTAAAATATATCGTTGTTAATCCATTCATATCAATTTATGAAATTTTCCCAGCGATAATAGGAAAATTATTTTAACATTAATACATATGTACAGTTAAAATAATAAAATTCTCTTATTAAAAGAAGCATCCAAGGTGAGGCAGAAAATGGCGAAGGAACAGAAGGTGGTTTTGAACAGATTAGATCTGCAGATATATTTCTTCCAAAAAATCCAAACTACAGGAGCTAGCTTACACCCATTTATTTTTTGCAATATTTTTAGAAATAGCTATAAAACATGTTTTATGTAAATCACACAAAATACAACCATTTTCCATTTGTTGCATTTCAATGGGAATAGTTATAAATTTACCAGTCATATATTTTATAAAACTCAATATTACTGTAATTTTTTGTAGAAATTAAAGTTTCTATAATTTACATTTAATTTTTCTATTATTTATCCTAAATCTTATCTGTCTCTGCTTTCTTGAAAATGTGCTTGTTAACTATCCCCTTATGAAAAGGCAAATTATAAACTATTCTATGTCCTTTACATTAAACTTGAGTGGCTGCTGAGGAGTCAAACCACCTGAAAACTAAAATGCAATATAATCCTATTAAAGCCACAAGACTTAAAACTACAAATAGTTAATTATGCCTTAGAATCTTAACACATTGGAATCAATTGCAGTTGTACTTGTCTAGAAATTAGACTTTTCCAGACACTGACTGTCCTCTTCTAGGACTAAGCAAATAACAGTAAATTGGTTACTGTGGTTACAATGCTTGATGGACAGAATAAGAAAACCTTAACTCTTTCAGTACTAACTCTACGAAGGTAAATAACATAAGCTAGTTCTTCCTGCCTTATGAAATGTCATTATATGGGTAAGCATCTCATTTGATGAAATTCAAAGCTAAGTTATTAAACTGTCTACTGTTGTAAGGAAAAATGATTCCAAGACTTTTTTAGAAATTGCCTAATCCCCATATTCAATATGAACTTGTTAGAAAGTCCCTTTTACTAATTTGTTTTGTTCAAGCAAAGACAAGCTAAAATAAGAATAAATTGTTAAAAGGAAGCCATGGGATTTGAAACTATTGAAGTTACTTTTAAAAAATCAAATATAGAAAAAGACAATGACATAAAATTATTTTTATTTCAAGCACACTAAAATGACACATCTTGGACAATGAGCACATACTATCTTCTGCAGTCAATAAATTTTTTAAGTTTCCCTTTAAAAGTCACTCACATAAAGTATTGTTACTCTTATGCACAAGCATCAGTAACATAAAAAATGCAACAAAGTATAATGATAAAATCCATAGCTGTGAATGGATTTATTTTTAAAGCCATCAGAGTGTCTCTTTAAATCAAACACAGCAATTTTAAATGGTTCCATGATGAACTATAATTAACCATTAAGACATAGTTTTGTACAGTTCTCTTATGATTCTCAAAGGGCCAGGGTTTCCTGACAGCAAAGGCATCTCTGGGTGTCTCTGGGCACTACACCTCATCAATTTGGGTGAAAATAATTTAGAGACTATGTGAGTGCTACCTAACATACGCTTATTACACATATACACTCCAACTGAGAAACTCAAGACAAAAGATGCAAAATGGAACTCATTTTGAAATGGAAGGGGAAAAATCTATAAATTACTATAATTACTTTAATAGCCATTTCAGAAAGGATACTAACAAAAGGCCTGGTTTCCTCATGCACGCATACATCTCCGATCCTTAAGAGAGCCCAGTCTATTCTGATCTACAATTCTTACCTAAGGCCAGTGATTTGCTAAACAATGAGCCTAATTTATATCATTTGAATTCTGTTCTGATTGGACGTTTTCCTTTTCCCAAGAGAAACAAAACAATCTGCAAGTTATTAGTAAGGAAAAGCAGAGCTCAGGCTGCTGTTGGCAAAATTGAACATGAGATTAAGATTTTTCTAAACTTATCTTGGTCAATGGCAAAACAAGTACAGAGACCCCTGACAGGGAAATAAGTGCCTGTCAGGTGTAAGTGCAGGTGGAGTGTGCGAGGGGTACCAGTAGAGGGGTGGGGTGTCAGCTGGTTCTAGGAAGTGCCAGGGGACTTGAGTAGGTGTGAGTAGTGGATCTGTTCCTTCATGGGAGCAGGGAAATAAAAATCTTGCACAAACCTCTCAAAATGCTGCATGCATGCACAGGAGATTTGCAAAAAATATTTGTTGACTGACTTACTGAATACTGACCACTTCAGATATTTAACCTGGTACACTCTCAAAAGATATTGCCACATTATTTTGAAAATATAAACAAGAGCAAAGAACAGAATACTGCAGTCTAGACCTTCCTACAGGAATATTACCATTAAGTTAATTTCTAAACCAAATCTGAAAAATCATTTACTTTAACCAATTACTAATTATAATTTCAAAATTTAGCATAGCCCATTTTATAAAAGGGAAATTTTCTACTTCATAAGCTTTAGAGGCAAATTAGTTTGCTTGTTATTTTCTCAATTGTTTTATTTTAGTTCCTCCAGGCTTTTATTTTTAATGGCATTGATATCCCTATTTCATTTTTATGAGGATAAATACAAAGTCAAAATTTCTCCAACGCAGTAGCATTTCTGTCTTAGATTTGTCAGAGAAACTGAAACTTTGACCATGAGTATGAAAAAAGTATAAAAATAGCACATTGAGTGTAGTATACTAATAATTTTAATAGTGCAATTTAGAAAAAATATGAAGGAATTTATAACAAACTTCAAGCCAATGATAGTAGTTACTTGTACAGCTCTTAATCCTGTTTATGACACCAATTGTAAAGCTACATGACTACGCCAGTTGTCGGACTTTTACCTGCCCATAATCCTGCAATGACTGGGCCAATTGTCAAGCTAAGGCTGGGTCTGGAGCTCACAGACCCCTCAAGCCCATTGTCCAGACTGGGTCACAAACCCTTCATATGCCAGCGTGGGTCTCCAGACCCCTTACACACAAGTCTATGAGCTAGGTAACCAGCAAACAGGTCCTTGGAAGTGTAGATTGGAAAGCATGGCTGCTTGCTGGGGCCAACACCCTAAGCAGACCCCCACAAAGTTGCATCACCGCACATGTGCACCAACTCCACCCACACACACACACAATTTGTTTAGGGAACCACCACCAACCTGCCCTGAGGCAAGGGAGCTTGACCAAATTATTCTATTTTCCCAACATTACTTCAGTAATGGGCAAAAATAGAGAAAGTGCATTCCAAGGGACTTTTATTTTGTATATTATATACTTCCATAATATTTGAATTTTCTACAGTGAGTAGTTACTGCTTTTAAAAACAGTACTTACCTGTTTTAAAAATACAAAATATTAAGTATTTTTAAAACAGGTAACTACTGATCAAGTATTTTAAACAGATAAGTATTAAGTACTATTTAAAATAGATTAAAAAGTCTCTAGGTGTTGTCAGGTATTGATCAGATAAAGCAATAGAACTTTCACATCTGTCTCATTGTTCTAGTAAACTATTATATTTGATACCCTTTTCTGGCAATAATATAAAATATATGGAATTGCATTAGAAATTAAAACATAACAGAAATACAAATATCAAGTTTGTGAGGAAAGAAAACCACAAACAAACTAGAACTGAGAGTAAAATTTATAATTCATTCATTTTAAAATATGCATCAATATTAACCGCTTCCTTCATAACCATTTGTTGGCTACACAAATTGCAATAGCTAAACACGTTCAATGGGCTCTAAATTGCTTAAATTATACTTGGTTTCATACTCCAGCACATCAAGTACCACTACATATTTCAACTGTCCTTGTCAAGTGTCTTTTAAGATAAGGCCTACAGGTGTTATGAAGATTCAGGGCCATTTGTTCCATTATTAGTTTGTAGCCTAAGGGCACCTGACAAATGCTCTACTTCCATTTCCCATAGCTCCTTAAACAAAGGAAAACTAAATGGTGCTTCTTTCAGGCTTTTAAAATTTTTTTATTGCATAACAATAGGAGAAAAGAATGAAAGAAACCAAAAATAAGCTATTTTGAAGAAATAATACAAAATATTATTATATGAAATATTTTTGAAATTATTAATGCCTTGGACCATTTGGAAGAAAATCAAAGAACACAATTACCCTTGCCAATCCAGAGAACACAATTACCCCTACTTCGTTTTACAGTCAAGAAATAGGGATATAAAAGGTTATGGTCACACAGCTGACAAGAAGCTAGGTTAAGACCAGAACTCAGATTCCTTAAATCCAGGAAACACCATCCCATTCCACTGATGCTACTGAAGTAATAAGATTCACTAGTCCAATGGTTCTCCAATTTTAGAGAGCATACAAATGCCGTGCAAGCCTTTTTAAAACTCAGATAGTGAGTCTCCACCCCTCGAGTTTCTGATTCTGAAGGCCTTGGGTGGGACTGAGTATGGTTGGCCCCTCATATCCCAGGATTCACATCCCTGGATTCAGCCAAACACAAACAGGAAATATTCGGGAAAAAAATTGCATCTGCACTGAACACGTACAGACTTTCTTTTCTTATATTTATTCCCTACACAATATAACTATTTACACAGCATTTACATTGCACTAGGTGTTTATAAACAATCTAGAGATGATTTAAAATATACGGGAGCATGTACATAGATTATATGCAAATACTACACCATTTTATATTGGGGAATTGATTATCCATGGATACCAAAATCCTAGAGGTCTTGGAACCAGTCCCTCACAGATACAAAAAAACAACTGTATTTTTCAAACAAGTTTCCAGGTGACGCTGATGCCACTCTGGTAACCACACTTCAGTTAACACTGCACAATCACCGTCCATCCAGAACAGACTGACTTACCTCTATTCTGCCCTACAGTCAAAGCCAGCTAAATACTGTAGAGTAGGTTCTTCCCGCAATTAACCAAGACTCAGTTTGCTCATTTAAAAGATGAGCTGGTCAGTGGTAAAATTCCATTTAATTCTTTCTCTGTATAACCCAGAAAATGATCCAGATGACCTTTCAATTCACTTCTTCCCTCTTTCCCCAAAGTCCCACTGGAATATTATCCAGAATTACGTAAAATGCATCAGCTCTTCCTACATTAGAACAAAACACAGTCAAAAACTCGAATGATTCTAAGAGCCAGGCAGGTAATATAAATAAGTGAAGCAAGCCAGTGTTACATGAGAAAAGATGGAGGTGTCTTGTCTTGTCCAAACATATTTCAAATTAAAAAAAAAAAAATTACACCCCTCCCCCTCACATCCCTGCAGCCAAATTAGCCTGCAGGTCAGGCAGCCAACTTGCCCAGAATTGTATCATTATAAAAATCAATATTAACATCCAGTTACATGATATGTTCCTCCATTTATTCAATGTTTATAAAAGGTCTCTCTCAGTAAAACATATCAAAATTGTGAAGAAATTTTCCCACAAGAAAGAAACTGGGTTTCCAGAAAAGTAAATATCAGAAGCACAGACCAAATATTCACTTTCTAAGTGTTATGTAGGTTGAGAATTTCATTCTATCCCATACCATGGAAAAAAAGTTGTTCTAATCCACAATCAATACGTGTTATCTTTTCACAATAAAAGTCCATATATATTGAGCAAGAATAAATGGCATGGTGCACATTATTACATATTTTCACTAGGTCCATGAGACTCAGTAGTTAAGCAGGGGTATTATCTGTGAAAGTGCTCCAAATAGTCTTTAGGGCTCACTGTCTGGCATTATGTGCACATAAAATATCTTTTTAAAAAAACCTGAGGCTATGCATTAACCAGTAATTTCTACTATTGACAGTAAAAATGTACTATTTATCTTCTTTTTAAAAATAAGTACATAAAATCCTATAATCTTTTAAAAATGAATTATACTTTTCTAAAGATTCATTTTCTCTAGTTCAATGGAAACTACTTTAGCACCTGTTTGGAAGAAGACAAAAAAACTTCTACGTTTTGAATAGTTTTGATTATTTTGCTAATCCAACGAGGAAACCAATTTATCCAGGCAAAGTTGCCTACGTGCCAGACCTGAAAAATGCATTTACTCAAAATATTCAGATAGAGTCCAACCTTTACTCTATAAAACTAAATTAAAAGAACAGACACAAAGTAAACAATCTGTATATGGCAACTTCAGGTAGGGGATACCTTGCCTTTGTTTTAGCTCAATCAGATTTAGCAGGATAGAATAGCAGCGCAACTGTCAACACTGAAAAATAGTTTACAATGCATGACGTACCTGGTAGGTCAAGCCCAGAGATGGATATGAGAGGCAAGGGGAAGTGAAGGAAACTGTCAACTGAAGAGGAACAGTTGATAGCTAAGTTCCCTCATCAGCATATGAAAGAAAGCATGTAGCATTAAAACTACAATAGGGAAAAGATCATTGCCTGACCAAAGACAGTAAAGAAACAAGTTAAAACTCCAACTCCCACATTGCTGTAGTTGACATCTTAGAAAAAAAAGAAAGTCATCGTACACTTTACTCTTAATTCAATGTAAATATTTACCTACAGATGAATCAAGGCTTAATTTAAAATTTACTTCTATTTTAATATAAATTCTGCCTCCTGAGTTTCTGGAAATTCACTTGATCAAGAAAATATGATTTGGGCCAGCCCGGTGGTGCACTCGGACCGGGGACCGGCAACGGGATCGCAAGCCTCGGTGTTGCTCTAGAGTGCGGCGCTTGAGAGTGCGGTGGCGCTCCCGCCGAGGGTTCGGATCCCATATAGAGACCGGTCCGCTCACTGGTTGAGCGTGGTGTGGGCGCGACACCGAGGGTTGCAATCCCGTTGCCGGTCGCGGTGCTGGCGCGACACCAAGGGTTGCAATCCTGTTACCGGTCACGAAAAAAGACAAAAAGGAAAAAAAAAAAAAGAAAATATGATTTAACAAATAAGTATTATCTAATTTTTAAAAAAGAAAGAAAATTGTGGGCTCAATGGCAAGATGAGACATTTTCCTCAGATATTAAAGACAATGTCAACATCCACCCCAGGAGCATAAGAGAAAAAACAACTGATTTTTGAAATTGAAAGCCTGACTCATGTAGATATCATGACTCTAGGGCAACATATGTAATAAACATTACAACTGTGCCATATGCTATATTTATGTTTCAAAACATCACAAAATTTAAAACATGGCTTATAACTATTTACTTTTCAGATAAATTCATATTTGCCATGTTCTTTCATTAAAGTTGAAATACAAGAAAATCTTTTCTTAAATACAAAAACCAGATGACTAATGGGTATAAAACTATGCTACCTACCCTAAGTGAATCATTGTGCAGCATGTGCATGTATGGAAACAACACACTATACTCCACAAATATGTACAAGTAAATGTTAAAGAAAGGAAAAGTGAAAAAAATTTTTTTTTTTTTTTTTTTTTTCTTTTTTCCGTGTCCGGCAACGGATCGCAACCCTCAGTGTTGCCCCCGTACCGGACCGGGGACCGGCAACGGGATCGCAAGCCTCGGTGTTGCTCCCGCGCCTCGCTCAGCCAGTGAGCGGGAGCCGGTCTGTACGTGGGATCCGAACCCTCAGACGGGAGCGCCACCGCGCTTCCCAAGCGGCGCACTATCCAGTGCGCTGCCGGGCCGGCCCAAAAAGTGAAAAATTTAAAACAAAAATCCATCACTGTCAAAAACAAAAGAAAAAACCAGATAGGCATTCAGAGTCTAAAGCCTAATAAGCAGTTTTTCTTATTATAATACATCTAAGCTGTGATAAAGTAATTCAAAACATCATGTTAAGAAACTGAGTTTTAAAGAAACTATGAGAAATCTGATTTATGTAGTTCTTATGTGGAAATTCAAACTCCCTTTATTTAGAAAAGAAAAACGATGGGTAAATTTAATAAATGGGAAAACATAGCCACCCCAGAATGGGCCACACCTGAATTCTGTCTCTCGAATCTAATTCCTTAAAAGCCCTACAACATGAAAGACTGACTTGACATTATAAGTATCAGCTTCTGCTCTCAACTTAGGTGGCTTTATCTTGGTGCTACTCTTTCAGCAAGGAGACTAAATAGTTTGCTTTTGAAATGATCTGTATTCTAATAAGGATCATAAGAGGGGTTATTCCTCTTTCTAGCTACTGAAAAATCATGAAGCTGAAAGTTACAGAAAATGGAAAACTAAAATAAATTCTTTAGAATCTCGATATGTTGGCCAAAATTCAATCCCATGAAAGTCATTTTTGGCCATCCAATAATTGTGAACTTTGGAGTCAGGTTTGCACCCCAGTTTAACCCCTAACAAGTTGTGTCATCCTTGGCCAAGTTACTTAATATGTTGGAGGCTTACTCCTGTCAGCCATAAAAAGCGATGACACTTTAAGGTGCTTTTGTAAAGATTAAATAAAAGAATATCAGTAAAACGTCTGTACAAATATTGTATAATATAAAAGAAAGTCAATAAATTTGGTAGCTATTTAGAAGCTCTCCCACAACAGACAGAATGAAATGCTGTTGAAGAGAATCAAGTATTTCTAAATAGAAAGAAAGTGATTTGGACACCTTCAGTTTCATGAGTCCATGTCAAAAGTACAACTTTATTTGCATCAGTGATGGATAATGCACATTTTTTAAGAGAAAGACATTTTATAGAACACTACTCTCTTTCACCCATTAAAAGCAAATAATTTCCTATTAATATACTTCAATACTATAAACATTTCCTGAAACCCAAAGAACATACAGCTTTCCACACCTTCCATCATTCTCAAAAAATGGCAACATATTTAAGAGAGAGATGAGTTTAATAATGAACCAAGAGAGTTGTATTTGCCTCAAAGTAAAAAGTTCTAAAAAAGTTAAAACTTCCTCATTAATAAAACAGTTTCAATATATTGAAAGAAAGACTAGAGGCCAGATATGAGATGTGATTCATCAAGTCATGATTTTTTAATCACAATATAATAAAATATTGCTCAATGCCAGTTTTTCATTATATACGCTATAATTTTGTCTGACTTTCCTAAATATTCCACTACATGTGTCAGACTTTTTTTAAATCAGTCATTTATTCCACTGTTTGTATACAAGAGGAAATCCCAACAAAATCAAAACAAGCAGACACTTTCATCACAGTTCAAAAATAAAAAATTACATGTATAAACACTTTTCATATCACTTTTTAAAAAATAAAAATAGATATAATCCTCAAATATGTTATAACCCACTAAGGTGAAAAGTACCATTTGAGCATCACTTATAGTACTTTGTTAGGCTTATTTCAGCATGGGGTCTATTTTCAAAGTAGTGCCAAGAAGTGTTTATATTACATTGCATATTTGTGACTGATTAACAAAAGTAGAAATTTTCTAATCTTTTAGCATTCAGTGAAGTCTATAATTCTAACATTTATAGGTAATTTTTCCATGCATTTCACACTCTGCTAATGTCTGCAGAGTATAAGAAAACAGATTATTGCAGTAGGTCAGACAAGCAATAATAAGGCCTAAACTAAAACAAAAAATATAATAAAAATTTGGTTAAAATCCAGTGTAAATGAGAATGTAAGAAAACAGGTATTCTTATAAACTATTGTGGGAATATAAAATTAGTGGTATCTTTTTGGAAGGCACTTTAGCAGTACCTATCAAAATTTAAGTGCACATACTATTTGATCCAGCAATCCCACTGCTAGTAATTTATACATTTTCGTAAAGATATATGTTGGAAATAACAGTTAACAAGAATTTAAATGTTACCAAGAGGGGACCCATTTAAATAAATTATGGTATAGCCATATAGTGAAATACAATGAAATAATTTTTAAAAACCCACTAATATGACAAAATCTTCAAGATATACTAAACTGTTTAAGGTTCAAAACAATATATTATGCTTAATCCCACTGCTATATATTTTTAAATATGTATATTCTGGTATATGCCTAAAACTTTTCTGAAAGGATAAACAAGAAAGCACCAATAGTTTCCTCTATGGAATAAAACTGTGGGTGGGCCATGGAAAGTGATTTCCTTTTTATTTTATACTTATCCAAACAGTTTTAATTTATCAGGTAAATATGAAATAAATTAACATTGCAAAAAATTATAAAGGTATGGCCAACCACACTTATACAAGTCTATGCATTTAAATATTAATTTTGTGTACTAAAGAACAAAAAAAATGCATTGAATTACAGACATCATTTGAGTAATTGTAGTCATGAAGAATTATTCTGAGAAAATTGCAAGGAGAAAGAGGAACAATCAGGAAAATCTGCCTCATAGCTTAGACATTAGGAAGCCATCTGCTGTGACCGAGAAATGGAAGTAGGGTAAGAATCAGAGTTTGGAGTGACAGTCAAAGACAGGCAGAGAAGGGTGACAACAAATCTACAGGAGACTTGAACAGGGAACAGAAACATCCAATGAAGAAAACTGAGGAACTCAAATCAGATATATCCATAAGAAATATTGTAACATCACCAGAGAAAATACGGAACTACGTCAGGGTTCTAAAAAAGGCAGAAACATGATTGAGATGACACTTTGGCAAAAAGATGTTCTCAGAACACCTGAAAGGAACCATAACCTAGGAGCCCTATAAAAATCATAATGAATGGCATGCGTGATCCTTTATGCATGGCACATCTAAGCAAGAATTTTATCTCTACAGGGGTGCCAAGAAAAGATAGATCTGTCCTCCCTCAAGTCAATCTTAAAGACATACCCCTGAAACAGTGGGTAAGTCTGTTCTCAACCTTGACTGCACTTGGAATCCTGCCAAAGAGCCTTAAATTACAAGTGTATTTCAAAAAGTTCATAGAAACATTCATATTATCTTTTAGTTCTATTTTTCCATGAATTTTTTGAAGTACCCTCATATACTCATGCTTGGGACAACTCCTAGAAATTCTGATTTACTTGGCTTGGGATGCAATACAAGCTAAAGCATTTGGACTTTTCAAAGTTCCCCCAGTGATTCCAGTGAGCAGCCAATGTTGAGAGCTGCTGCTCTAAAACATTCCAATTCTCACATTCACAGAGTAATCCAAATTTGTACAGTGTAAGCTTGTTCCATCTCAAGATATTGAATCTTTTCAGGTTTGACCCAAAGTATAAGTATTTCAATCAGAGGCTTCTTTCTTTCCACACTTGTGGTAGACTGACAGAGTAATCCAAATTTGTACAGTGTAAGCTTGTTCCATCTCAAGATATTGAATCTTTTCAGGATTGACCCAAAGTATAAGTATTTCAATCAGAGGCTTCTTTCTTTCCACACTTGTGGTAGACTGTTTCATTGGGGGATCCTAGTGAAAATGCCTTTGTGTAGTTCCCTCTCATACTGAGTATGGACTTGGGAACATGACTTGCTTTGGCCAAGGACATAAACCAGCAAGTACTTATGCTTTGTGGCTCATTTCTGGGAACACCCCATCTTGATGCCTAGCTGCCATGCTTTAAAAGTAAATCCAGCTAGAGAGACAGACCACCTGGAGAGGCCCTGGAGGATGAGACAAAACGAAGAGGACTCACCTAAGCCAGGCAGAACACAGATGTAGTGATCCCAAAGGAAACCATGTGGAACAAAGAAGCACCCAGTGAACCAAAAGATTTGTGAGATGAAAGGTTGTAGTCTTAAGCCACTAAGTTTTGAAGTGGTTTATTACACAAAAGATAACTAAAACATTGAACATTTGCAACTTTTACATTTAGTCCATAAACAGCATCGAGGCCCACCACTATCGCCTAAATAAAGTTTTACATACCCAACTCTGATTTTTCTCAAGTTTCATTATATTGCTCGTTATGCATTTTATTTCTATTCCTCTGCCCAGAGTAGTATTTCTAGAACTTAGAGGATCTGTGGACTACTTAAGAAGTGTTCATCACACACAGACACCAATCTTTTGTTAAATAAAAGAACAGTCCACAGGATTTTAAATAAAAATTAAAAGTTTTAAAATTAATAATAGTTTCATATCAGTGAGAGATGATTTGATGTTTGCAATCTTTCACTAAAGTATCTTCGCGTGACATGAGATCAGATTCCACATCCCTTCAGTTAATTTTCTGACTATTTCATTTAAATTAGAAATTCTTTCTTTACCATTATAGGACATTAGTAATGACAGAAAGTGTTTGGTGGCTCTCGCAGAGACTTCAGGATATTTGGAGCAAATGCAGACCTGCAAATTATAGAGAGATTCTCATTTACATCTACTTTCAGTTGAAAACTCTATCACATTTAAAGCTAGGCTAACCATTTCTTTCAATCTAAACAAATGTATTTTTATATTCTGCAGCAGCATTTGTATAGACTTTTAAATATACCATTCAATTTCCTTATCCAAATAAAGAAAATCATCAAGTAATGGGGAAAAAAATAAAATTCTTGGTAACAATCACTTGTATCATTATTCAGTCTTCTTCAAAACTCACAATAACTTACTCTCCACATTAAACATGGTGATAATGTAGCTATGAAAAGATAGGGCCAAGCTATCCATGACACTAAATATCATAGAGAAGCACCAACTGAGCAAGCCACTTGAGATATAAATAAATAAGCCACTACCCAGGAAGAAATGTTTCTGTTCCATCTTTCAGATAAACTTGTTTGAGCCCCTTGGCACTGGGTAGCCAGCAGCCTTCCTCTGTGGGGAGAAAGCAATCTTGAATTTCTTTGCCCTGCACCCTAAAACATACACTCAGCAACTGCAATTCCATCCTACTCACAATTTTCTCTATCTCCTTCATCCCTGAGCCATAACCAGGAGACATACAATTGACTGGCATCTGGTCTTAGGAGTAAAGCAGAAGATAAACAAGTATTCAGGTAAACTCTTATTTACAAAGAAATGCTAACCTTGCCCCACCAAAAACTTTCACTCTCTCAATAAATCCTAATCCACCTCATTCAGTCTACACCAGAACTCTCAAAATAATCACTCCATTTTCCTGAAACACAGGATCTTAAGTGATAAATAGTGCCAAAAGTCAAACATTTTAAAACAGTTTTGTCATTAGAATATAAGTTCTATGAGGGCAAGGGCTTTTTTCTTAACTGCTATATTTCCAGTATCTGGAATAATTCCTGGCACAGAGTTGGCCCTGAAAAAATATTTGTTGAATGGAGGAATAAATGAATGAATTCATGTATTTCATATAATCCAAACTATGATCAATCTCTACACCTCAGTTCTTTTGCCTCACTGGGAAGAAAATGTTAGTACACAAAATAGTGACTGCTTTTACACATTGATGGCCACTAATATGTGATGTGTCATTTAACAAAAAGTGTTCTTTAACAAAGGAGTTTTGCCAATAATTCATCTGCTTCCCCCTCTACACACACTTGTCATTAGAGTTTGGGCTGGTTAACAAACTTCTCTGTAGTAACATATCTTATGTCACACAAAGGATTGATATCCTAAATGGTGTCTCTAGGGTCTTAATCTCTGCTTTTAGGGAAAAAAAAGACCATCAATTTCACATTGGAAAGACCTATTTTGACAATTTCTTAACAGGTGGCTAGGGGTCAATGAATCACCAGTCCAATAAAATCTGCATGCTAGTATTCATTGCCATACTTCCTATTCACGTTTCCTTATCAGAAGCTTCTGCTAAATTATGACACTAGCAGAGTCCTTTCTACCAACTTACATCAGTTTAAATTCAGTATCTGAACTAGAGTTCTGATGCTAATATTTTAATTCTATTTCTTCCATTTAATTAATCACTGTTGAGACACCATCCATTTTTGTGTGTACAGGAATTAAAATAACACAACAGTAATGACAGAAATTGTATACTTAAACATGTAAATTACATGAAAATAATACAAAGTGTTTGGGCCATGAACCTATACCTTAATTAAGAAAACTGAGGAACGTGTTTTTCAAAATGTAATGATATTTCTGCATAGATGCTGGTTGTTTCCCAATATTCTCTCCATAATCCCTCAGTAACAAAACCATCACTTTGGACTAACCACACAGCCACCTCCCCTACACACACACACATTAAATAGCACATTTTAAATCCTCCTTTGAAGTTTATTTGGCCTCAAAATTAAGTTCAAGTCAAAAATATATAAACCAAATGGTCATATGTGATCCTTAAAACTTGTGCTTAAATGGGAGGGGCATGCCCTTCTGTCCTCCTTTTGTCCTGGCTGGAATTGAAACAACAGGGTTTAAGCAGCCATCTGGGACCATGAGGTGGAAGCAGCCTGCTGAGACTGGTCAAAACAAAACAGCCTGGGTCCCTAACACCATAGAACACTGGCTGCCTATGAATTTATTTTTAACGTATCTGAGAGAAATAAGCTGCTAGCTTTAAGTCATTGCTATTTTAGGATTTTCAGTTATTTTCATTCAAATACATTTCTCATTGATATTAAACATTTTCCATGAAAATAATAATCTAATGATACTAATGATGCTGATAGATAACACCTACACAGAACTTACTTTGTGACAGACACTGCTATAAATTCTTTACAATTAATAATGCATTAAACTTCACAACAACCTTACAAAGTAGGTTCTATTACTATACTTATTTCATAGATGAGAGAACTGAGGCATGAAGAGGTTAGGCAACTTGTTCAAAATCACATAGCTAGCCCAGAAAGACTGGCTTCTCAGTTCCCTCTCTCAACCATTATGGGCTCTACTGCCTCTTATACTTGCTCATAATTACATATGATAGACTGCCTGTCATAGTCAATAATCAACATTTCAAAGCGGTGGAATGTATGTGAACAAAGTTGTCTCAATGTTCTTTTTAGTCCCATCAACCAAACCACCTGTGATATATTTGCTGGGCCCTAGTGGACTATAGAAGTGCATGGCTCCCATTTTAAGGTTCTCTAATCACTTTTTCTGTCAATTGAACTGAAGTTGTCTCATAGTGGCATTGTTTCCCAGAGGCTATCCTCACTGCTGGAATCCTAGCAGGCAAACAGAAAGCCACAGTTACTTTACAGATGCCTGTGTCAGCATGCCTTGACTGGGGGCTGAGGCTTGCTTTTAGCACATACATAATATCCAACTTCACTATTAATTCGCTCTTCTAGAGAATGTAGATACTGTTCACTGTGGTCAACATCCAATGTATAATTCAGACTATACAGAACTGTGACCTTCATTCCCGACCATCGGATATATTCCAGGGACCAGTGCTTAATTCTCTGCACCATTTGATTTTGAATAAAGCATTTTATTGTACACTGCTTTGTGGCAACAGAATCAAAGGCTGAATGGAGTCTTAGGGATCTATTTCTCATTTTATAAATAAGAAAATTAAGGCACAGAGAGGTTACCTTATTTGCACAAAATCACATGGCTGTTCATTGACACAGCTGGGACAAGGCCATGGAACTTCTATTCAAGATCAGTATCAGATTTGGGGATTTTTGTTTGAACTGTACCATCCTGTCACAATTCTTTTTTTTTCCTTTTTGTCTTTTTTACTGACCGGTAACAGGATTGCAACCCTCAGTGTCGCGCCCGTACCGGGGACCGGCAACAGGATCGCAACCCTTGGTGTTGCGCCCGCACCACGCTCAGTCAGTGAGTGGGAACCGGTCTCCACATGGGATCCGAACCCTCGGCGGGAGCGCTGCTGTGCTCCCAAGCGGCGCACTCTCCAGTGCGCCACCGGGCCGGCCCCATCCCGTCACAATTCTAAGTAAGCTGTAAATAATAAATGAGCCAGCACAGAATTGGAAATTTTTTCTAGTAACTACATGCAGTATTTTCAGCTATAAATTCAAAGAACTCTGTGACTCTTCAAATTATAAGTAAGTCATAATATATGCTTATAGAAATTTTGCAACGCATTTGGGGACAACTAGCTATAATATGGAAGAAAAGCTGAAGAAATTTTTAAAAATGCAATATGCAAAATCTTAGGCAATAAAAACATTCCTAGCCACATCTTCCAATGGAAATTAATCACTTTCAAAATCTCCTTTAATGATAATTTACTCTTGACTATAAACTACAAGCAGGTAAACAAGCCAATGATCTGAGTGTTTTGATGAAATTGTGCTTTACACCTTTTGTATAGGTTTTGGCTCTAAAATGCTGAATAGGACTTTTGGTTTTACCTAAAGTTACCCCAAAATTTAACAGAGTCTCAAAAATACGTCATTTTTCTAAGTTTATACATTTAGTAAGTGGATGATAACTTACATTTTGCTGTTCAAACCTGTGTCACAAACTGTGAAATTCACATAAAATCAGCCTGTATAGTGCACTATGGAAAGTCCTATGTGGTTTGCAGGACTGACCACTTTTCCAATTAAGTCTATGAAGAATCCATGCTCCAGCTAAAACCTCACAGATGAGAACTGTATGCAACGAAAGATGATAAAGCAGTTAATGGGGAATGGAAGATAGACCATTTTATATAAATTATACCCATTCTAAAAGGCTTGGCAGTGATTTACAGATTGAGATGGTATAAAATTAGAAATTAAAGGATCAAAGAGAATAGGGATCAACTGAAGAAAGCAAAGCAGTAGTTATTCCCAGACTTGAATTGCACAAATTACATCAGTGGCATAATGAGTTTAGTTCTAAGCTTACTGATATCTAAGGCAAAAATGAAAATAGGTAAGGTTACACAGTTCTAATTTTCTGACAAGGGAAAACATTCAAGTTTATAAAGATACTGATTTCTATTCATTCACTAAAAGTAGAAATTTATCAGATGCGCACTTGCATAATGCTGCATCGATGGCTAAATAGCAGCTATAGCAACAGTTAAATACTTCAGAAACAGGTAGATACTTCAAAGTGCTTACTATATGCCAGGCACTTTATCAAGCACCCCACATTTATTATTCCATTTAACCACAAGACCTTGGGAGACCTCCATTTATAGATGAGAAAATGGAAACAAAGACATAAACAATGCCCCCTGGCACAGAGTTAGTAAAGCAATACAGTCAAAGGCATTAAGCCTAGCTCCAAAATGCACATTTTTAAAGATAGTCTTTCTTTCTGAATATATAAAATCAGCACACATTCTAGATGTTTGATGATGAACATAAGAATGTGTGGTGATTATGCTTATTAAATATTTTAAGGTAAAGCCTGCAATTTTTTTTTTTAAACACAGAACTTCTCTGTCTTGCTAAGCAAATATCTAGCAAGACACACTAGACAGGGATCAGCAAGATAGATACATAATCCTTGATGTCAAAGATCTGATGGATAATATATATTATGGAAATACTGTTCCAACAGACAGTTTTCCTGTTGAGCCTCTATAACATGTAACATTAAATTATAAGTCAGTGATTACATCTCTTCAGGAATAATGGGATTTAGATACTTTGCTTCCTGGTGTGTTAACTCAATAACACATTAAAATATGGAAAAATCCAGTGAATTGCCAACCATATCTGTGACAAAGTTTCTCTCAATTTTTAGCAACTTTGGCCAAGTGCTATATTTTGGTCAACTCATATTCAACCAACTAAAAAAAAAAAAAAATACCAACTTAGCAAGTTTCATTTGAAGATTTCAAGTTACGGGTAGATGCTTTGGAAACCAGGACTGAAGAAAGTGAGGTGGAAATTCTTCAGTTGGGGGTGGGGGTTTGGAAAATGTGGCCAGATCTGGAAGGAACTCTAGAAGCTACCTCATGCCCAAAGGCAGAACTGATATTCCTCCTCTTTGCCCAAAAGGTAGTTTTTACCTTGAAGTTAGAGAAGCTTAAGCTTAAAGGCACTGCCAGGCACACTTTCAGAACCCTGAAAGGAAATACAATGCTTTTCCTTAGAGGTTTTTGTAAACTGCCAAAAAAAAAAAAAAAGGATTCTTGTGGTTTTGTTTTTTTTTTATAAAAGAACCCCCTCCAAATTATATATATATGCTTCAGACTCCATCAAACATGGTTACGACCCTGTCTGCCTCCATTAAGACTTTCAATCATCTCAAACTTTTGCAATGTTGATTAGCCAAGACCTCAAATAACACAATTCAAAAGAAGAAGCTGCTTCTATTTTCCTTCAGAAAGTTACTTCAGTATCAATTCCTTTCATTATGATTCTCTTCTACCTCTTGCTGACAAGTGGTAACAGTTTTAATAAAACTCACAGGATGATAGGGAAAAAATGAATATTAACTTTTCCACAGGCATACAATATAACCTTGTTTATATGTAAAATTCAACCTTCAAAAAATGGTAACAGCTGTCTCAATATACTGGGTATTTGCCCACGGAAAAGTCGGAGAATAAGAATGGTCTGTAATTTTTTAAAAATGTAAAGCCTTTATGAAAAATTACCTAAATTACATTATTTTAAACTGATTCCAATATTATATGAAAATTTTTTCTCAGCTTTTAAAATAGTTTTAAAGAAAGTCAAACAAGACCATCCAGCTGTAGAACACTTGAAATAAGGAAATGATAATATTTATCAGCCTTTAAAAAAAGCAAATTACTAAATATAGATGACTCCCCTCTTTTTTAGATAATAAGATAGCACTATGAATATTTTAAAGAAAAATGATAAACTATTTCTTCAGAATCAGATTTGGAGTACTGTCTTTCGACTCTAAACTCTAAAGTGATAATACTTACATTTTCAAATGATAACATGAAACACTGTAGTTATTGAGATGTAGCAAATTCTAATTTAAATCCTGTGCCACCTATGCAAAAACACTGACATCAGGAACTTTTTCAAAGCTACATCTATTAGCTCTTCTATGTGTATCATAGTTGAGCCATACTTTGAAAAACAGTTCCATATCAAAGCTCTCCTCCTTTCACACATTTCAACCCAATTAGAGACAAGAGAGATGAGTGTTAACAAGATAGTTAATTTTAGAAAATATATGCAAAAAGCCAAATGTTTTTAATTACTTTATTTTCCACATGTAGAATTTTATCATCTTATGCTTTAAGACAAGGTCTAAAAAGAAAAATCAGAGCCATCAGTATTTTGTATGAGGCGATCAGCTGGACACAAATTAATAATTAATATTTATGTTATGAAACTTCTATTGTTATCAGCTGTGTAGAAAATATTCTATTAGAACCTTCTCAAGCACAGTTAACCTACCTGGTTTTTCAGGTGAACATGTACAGTTCTTACAGTTGTTCAGGTTATCTTCTAAACCATACCAAGAACCAAGGCAAAATATAATTCAGATGACTTATTTTTTTATTACAACTTTTCCAAAATGGCTTTATTTCTGGAATAAAAATGAGATGAAGCCTATTTTATGCTCTCATTAGATCAGACTCAAATTGGTAAAGTCGCAAATTGGGAGAAACTGGTAAACCACACACTTAGTCACCTATTTTACCACTCATATTCTTTATGAGCTTAGAATATCTGAGAGAAAGAGAGATCTCTTTTATTAATATTGTGAGACATTCTAAAAATGAAAAAAAAATCCATAAAGCACCCCTTAGAGGACAATGCTATATTAAAAAAAAAAAAGTTTTTACAATATACCAAAATTATTCTCCTAAAGTAAAAAATTGATATGTAAGGCCCCTTGATACTTCGGAGATAAAGTCATTAAAATGAGCTCTCTACTTCAATACCCTTAGAAACCATGGCTTTAAAACACTAACTAATCAAGAAATTACTCATTTTTTATTCAAATGGCCCTCGGTGGTATTACCATTCTAAAGATAGAGGCTAGAATCTTTGCACTTTTGTATTTCAGATAATTAACAGATCAGTTTGGGTGAAATAAAAATTCCCTGCAAAATCTTAGAATTTCAATTAATTGTCAATTTGACACAAGTTATATAAAATTTACTTTTGATATCAGTGAAAAGGGGGTTGACTCAAGTACACAAAATTATAAACATGCAAATTATCAGGTTTGCTAGGAACAAATTATACTTCTCTTGAAAGTTCTATCAGCTTTACTTTTGGGCCCACTTTCAATTATTAGCTTGCTAATGAGGATGTGGTCATATGAAAAATAAGCTTTTGAAAAAACAACCCAAGCTTTTCCCCTAATTTAGACTGTTAACATTAATATTGATAAATTATTCTCCAACTTCATTTATTTCCTGGCTGTAAAGCAGTGGTTGTCAAAGTGTGAGTTCTGACCAGCAGCTGTCAGCGTTTCTTGGGAACCTGTTAGAAATGCGATTCTCAGGCCCCACTTCAGATGTACTGAATCGCACACTCTAGAGGTAGGGCCCAGCATATGTGTTTTAACAAGCTTTTGAGTGATTCAAACGTGTGCTAACTTTGGAGAACCACTATCCTAAAGACAAGCAATTACACAGTAAAAAAACAAATAACCCAATTAAAAAAATGTGCAAAGAAACTGAATAGACGTTTTTCAAAAGAAGACATACAAATCGCCAACAGATACATGAAAAAATGCTCAACGTCACTAGTCATCAGAGAAATGCAAATTAAAATCATATGAGATATCATCTCACCCCGGTTAGACTGGCTATAATAAAAAAGACAGAGAATAACAAATGCTGGCAAGGATATGGAGAGAAGCGAACACTCCTACGCTGTTGGTGGGACTGTAAATTAGTACAACCACTATGGAAAACAGTATGGAGGTTTCTCAGACAACTACAAATAGATCTTCCATATGATCCAGCAATCCCACTGCTGGGTATATACCCAAAGGAATGGAAATCATCGTGTCAAAGGGATACCTGCACTCCCATGTTCATTGCAGCTCTGATCACAATAGCCAAGACATGGAATCAACCTAAATGTCCATTGACGGACGACTGGATAAGGAAAATGTGGTATATATACACCATGGGATACTAGTCTGCCATAAAAAAGAATGAAATTGTCCCATTTGCAACAACATGGATGAGCTTGGAGAAACATGTTGAGGAAAAGAAGCAAAGCACAGAAGAATAAATACCTATGTGCTCACTCATAAGTAGGAGCTGAGAGAGAAAGAAAGAAGGAAAGAAAGACCACAGTGGGGCACTGGACTTGCAGAGGGAGAGAACACGCCTAGGGATACAAAGTGGAGTGGGGAAAGGAGGATGGGGAGGTAGGTTGGGGATAACTGGGTGGGGACAGGGGGTATAATCACAATTTGTGGTAATGGGCATGCTTCCAGTATGGATCTGGCCATCACATCTTAGGTATGAGTGGTGACAATTTGCTCTGTACATCATGAATATTCATAACCAATAAAATAAATGAATAAAAATAAATAAAAAGATTGTGAAATGAAACAATTTCCCTATGCCTCTTTAAAAAGGTGTTCAATACAAAAAGAAAAAAATATCCCTTTAGACTTCACATCCTACTTCCCTATATACCAGATGTCCTCAGCCCTAAACCAGGCTCAGGGAAGAGTTGAACTCTCAGTTAATGAAATGACAGTAGTTGATTCTGAAGCTCAGATCATTCGACACTGAGCCATCTTACTGCTACCCCCAGGTGACATTTTCTGCCCATCTTCAATTGTCAACTAATACTCTGGCAATCTTTTAAAAATTTGGCATCTGGCTAGCTCTACCTAATTCCGATGCTTCTTTAAGTCAGTAACTATATTCAACCATGTTGTTTTAAACTGCATAGAAATATGTCTACTTTGCCTACATTGACAGATGTTAGCAAAAACTCAATAAAATGCATTGCTGATTTTTCTAAAGGGTGTCCTTGATGTTTTTCATGTTACAAAGTGCCTGTCATCTCCCACATTGCAGTACTGGGACTAGTAATCTTCTGAGTGAATAGATTATTTTTTATCTTATCAACCCTGAGTATTGGATAAGTTGTTTTATTTTCTTCATGCTTGCTCTTAAAGCCAATTTTGCAGCTTAAGCCTCGTAAATGTGATGAAATTAATGGTATGAGTTTGTATTGTATACTAACTTACTCTTGATTACATTTCAAATTTTCCTTTTTTTTTTTTTTTTACCTTTTACGTTTACTTCTCACTTATTTTTTAAAATCCTGCTTTATTACATGTTTTTTTGTTAGTTTTAAAAATCCTTTTTTAGAATAAAGAAGATACAAAGGAATGGAGAAAGAACACGGGAAGGATTGGAGAGGGGGTAAGAGTCCACTGGCAGAGTTCAATGAATAAACAGGGTTAGGCCTTGGAGTCAGATACACCTGAGTATAAACTCCATCTCTATGACTTACCAGCTGAA
>NW_007728381.1:300894-302911 GCF_000696425.1 Galeopterus variegatus
TTTTTTTTTTTACCTTTTACGTTTACTTCTCACTTATTTTTTAAAATCCTGCTTTATTACATGTTTTTTTGTTAGTTTTAAAAATCCTTTTTTAGAATAAAGAAGATACAAAGGAATGGAGAAAGAACACGGGAAGGATTGGAGAGGGGGTAAGAGTCCACTGGCAGAGTTCAATGAATAAACAGGGTTAGGCCTTGGAGTCAGATACACCTGAGTATAAACTCCATCTCTATGACTTACCAGCTGAATAACCTTGAACGGATTACTAAATTGGCTCAACATTCTTCGTGGGTGAAATAAAAATGAGAGCATCTGTTTTACAAGATTATTATAATCTTTAGAAGTGACAATGCAAAAACAGGTAACAGTGTCACAAAACAGGTGGTCATGAAAAAGCAGCTATTATTATCAATGTCCACAAGGACAGCCCATGTAAAGGCTCCAAGGTGGAAGTTCCTGGACCTTGTCCAAAGAATAACCATCACTATAAAAGGCAGTTGCCATAACCTGGATCCTGTCATTGCTCAGAACAGGTTTACCTCCAACATCATCAATTCTGTAATTCCATCTTCTATTCTCCATCTCTCTATCACTACATCTGGAACACTGAGATCCTCAAGTTCTTTAAAGCTTTCCTATTATTCAGTGTTTCTGCTCCTTCCTGTCTTCATTTCCTTCCCTAGTCAGACTGGACTGCCACAATCCAGTACTTCTGCTCTCTCACTTGACACACTCTTGCTTCAACCTCATTTCCCTTGGCCTTTCTGTTGCACCTGACCAGACAGTCACCACCCTAGATTAATCAATCACCTGCTTTTCCTACTTCTGAAATGAAAGTGCCAAGTTCTGGGAGAAAAGAGGTCATAGTGGTACCTCTTGATTTAGATCTTTGATTTTCAACTTCAGTCTCATCCTTAGAAATTTTTTAATTTACTCATGATTCTATTACAGACCTCAGTAACCACAAACTTCACCATTTTCTGCCAGACCACTACCCAATCCTATCACTCTTAGCTGACAGCCTTGTCTCCTAAGGAATTAAGTTCTCAGCTCATCAAACCCTAACACACAGTCACCTTGATACTCCCTGGTCTCAGAGAACAATGTATCTTTTCTGCGCAAGGCTAAGTGTAGCCCTGGGTCTCTTTCTTCCTGAATCTTCTTGGACCTTGTTTCAGCCCTTTAAACCCTCTTTAAAAACAAAACAAACAAACAGAAAAACNTTCCACATTGATTAAAAACATTTGCTTTTCTCTCCAATCTTAAAAAAATGAGAACTCTCAGCTCTAACGTGGCAATTAGTGATTACAAAAATATGATGCAAAATTCAATCAAAACCACAAATTTGGGGTTTTGTTTGCTTTGGCCCAGCTCGAATCAGGGTAGATAGGACCTCCAAGTGGAAAAAGTTACTGAGGGTCCACCCTGGATTTCACTACGCACCCCATCTCCTATCCACAGTCTGTTGGATGTAAGGAAATACACGATCCATGTTGGGCCAATCTGAATAACTCTTCTGGTACAGAGATCTTAATTCAGTCGGGCCTAGTCTTGAGAAAGCAGATAATTTTATAATTCAGTTGCT
Source organism: Galeopterus variegatus (assembly GCF_000696425.1). Classification (NCBI taxonomy): domain Eukaryota; kingdom Metazoa; phylum Chordata; class Mammalia; order Dermoptera; family Cynocephalidae; genus Galeopterus; species Galeopterus variegatus. The sequence goes on from NW_007728381.1 coordinate 302,480, forward strand.
CTCATTTAGTTGTCTTACCAAATCAACTGAGAGTGGAGAAAAGACCAGAGCAGACATATAGATAGAATAATGGTGAAATCTAGCTTCTTGATAGCTTTTCGTTTCCATTCATGAGGTCCAGGGTTAGGACTGCCTGCCCTTGGGTTTTATTAGACCCTCTGTAATCAGAATTTGCTTAAGATAGTCCTCGTTGTTATTAAAACTAACCAAAGAGTCAAGAGATCTCTCAGTGAAAAGAAACTAGTACTCTCCAATCTGTTGCCCCATCCACACCATCCCTTCTGAAATGTCACAGTGTCCACTGATGAGTAGCATTAAGGGGAGAGAGTCCAGGAATGGTCTGAGATGGCCTCACAGGTGATACGTGAATGGTGACAGACCCATGAGAGTAATTAAGAGTGAGAGCAGCATGGAAAGTAAAAGTGTGAGGAT
>NW_007728381.1:304941-307411 GCF_000696425.1 Galeopterus variegatus
GAGCCAGATGGCTTGTGTTCCCACTGGGAGAGCCCTCTAACTTGACTTTACATCGCATCTACTAAGTACCAGATCACATGGCATAAAAGCTAGAGTATTAATTCCTTAACAGCAAAGAAAGCAACAAAACGAGAGGTGGCATTTTCTACAAGGATGGCAGAAATGGAAGGTCAACCTAAGAGATTAAAGACTTTTTCCTCTCAAATTAGTAAGAATAAACATGGTCTTAACATCCTAAAAGCTATTAGGAGAATAATATGGAGCTCTATGTTTAAAAAAATGCTACAAATCTAAGTAAATACCGAATTATGAACTAAGAATGTATCCTCAGGGGCCTTACAAGGAGANGTGACAGACCCATGAGAGTAATTAAGAGTGAGAGCAGCATGGAAAGTAAAAGTGTGAGGATATGTCAAGGGAAAAACAACTTTAAAGACCACTCAGGAAGGTATGAGGAAGAGAAGCCATAAGAAGAAAGTCAGAAAACAAAATGAGATGGCTAGTAAAAAAGACCAGAGAAGTTCTCACCATTTTTTACAATGCCATTAAAGCAACAATTTTTTTTTTCCTTCCACGTATGTGGATGAGAAATCTTACCAGTAAATGCCACAGTATACAGGTTTATAGTAGGTCATTTTTCAAGATATGTACATGCAGTCCATCCTTGTTTAGAGCTTGTTGTAAATCCTTCCCATTTGAAATTAAGTGGAACGTTTAAAGCAAAGAACCATAAAATAAAGATCAACTTTAAAAAATCTACATGCAATTAACAATTCACAAAAGAGATCAATATTTAACCACAAAAAATATAATGATAAGATTAAACCAGAGCACTAGCAAAAATCATCTTTTTAAGCCCCTTTATAACAGAAGTAGCTCTCAAAAAATCTTAAACTAAATTAACAAAGCCAATATTATTTAACCAATGTTTAGTGGGCACCTACTATGGGTACATATACCAAAACTAAAGACAGTATCTTAAGGATAATATTAAAATTATGAATAACAAATTATTCTTTAAAAAAAATCAATGAAGAAATAAATTAAAAACAGGGTTAACTTACTCAAAGCCATGTTTCTTCAAAGCCACTGCAAAATAGGGAAAGGGTACTTCTAACATGACAACAGCTGAGAAAAAGCTTTGTAAGTGGAAACATTGTAAGCGAAATCTCTTTTGCTTGTTGAAACAAGGATATAATGTTCCTGGAGAAAGCAACTGATGGCTCTTTTTATATGAACACCACCTCCATATTTATTCTAACAGTACTAACACAACTGTATTCTACCTATTGTAACACTTCCCTACATTACAGTGTCATAATAGGTAGAATACATTTTTATAGTCAAGTTCACAACCATGCAGGTCAAGTTGGTGACAAGTGAGCAGTTATTTAAAAAGCCATCTTATTTTACTGTAGAAGTGAGTTTACACACGGCTAAAGGCAAAGGTATCAACTAAGGAAAGGATGTTGATCCAGTCTCCTCTTATCCCTGGAATGGAATAGCCTTGATTAAAATCACATGGCAGGGCATCAGCTTTTGCTCTATTCCCTATGACCTGATGATGCTCTCAGCTCAGCTCCCAACACAAGTTATACACAAAGGCCCTGCCCTCTTGTTCTACCACTGTCTCCTCACCTTCTTCCCACCTCTTATTCACCAATTTCCAGCTCCACAGAGTCCCACCCTGGTCTACTTCTGTCTTCATTATTATGTGATTCTCTTCATTTCTATCTCAAAATCTAGAGGGGATAGTNCCCACCTCTTATTCACCAATTTCCAGCTCCACAGAGTCCCACCCTGGTCTACTTCTGTCTTCATTATTATGTGATTCTCTTCATTTCTATCTCAAAATCTAGAGGGGATAGTTGCAGAAACAGTGCGTTCTCCTTTTTAACTTAATATACAAATCAAGAAAAAGGTATGTGGATATGTACATACACATATACTTACATGTAATAATTTATAACTATTTAATATACATAAAACTACCTTACATAAATAAGAGTAATAGTTACCCAAAGGATAAGATTCAATTCATGTCAAAAGCTAAGATTAATGACAAAAACTTTAGACAGTGGTTCTCAAATTTAGCATGCATCAATATCCCCTGCACAGCTTGAGACTGCCGTACCCCAGCCCCAGAGTTTGAGTAAGCAGGTCTAGGGTAAGCATAAGAATGTACACCTGTAGCAAGTTCCCAGACAATACTGATGCTGTTGGCCCAGGGACCACACTGAGAACCTCTGAACTTTGAGTGTCAGTATCACTTAATCTTATAGTTCTAGTTCAGGGGCTAGCTGAATCCTAACCAAAAAAAAATTTTTTAAAAAGTTTTTATTAGGGAAGCCCAATATGTAATGAGAAGGAAGAACTGTGATGCTGGGGAAGAGGGACAGGATATCGTCGGAGCCAGATGGCTTGTGTTCCCACTGGGAGAGCCCTCTAACTTGACTTTACATCGCATCTA
>NW_007728381.1:308964-311218 GCF_000696425.1 Galeopterus variegatus
GTTTATATCATCTCAGTAATCTTTTCTACCCTATTTCCAAAAGTTGTTATCTTCTCTACAAAATTCTAACAGTTCATTAGTGATGATACAGTAACACAGCAAAGCCTGCCTTATTTAATTATGCTGCAGTCCTCTTAAAGTTAAAAAAGTATGCATTATTAAAATTGATGCCGATTATTTTGAAATGAAGTAAAATGTTACCTAGCTATAAATATGTAATATATGTATTTAATATTATTTTTATCTATTGAAGTGTCTAAATTTTATGATTTAAAAATCATTGTTCTCGGGAAATAAAACCATAACTTAGAACATCTTAACACACTTTACGATAGTTATACAAAATATCAACTATCAAGCATGAAGAATAATGTTGGGACATGTCCTGTTTAACATGTGTTATAAGATTGTTGGATTAATATTTCAGTTGCACTGGGAGCCTCGACCTGCTATGTATGAAATCTGAAGTACCCTGAGGTCACCATGCAATGAGGAAGCCCAAGACACTTGGGGAGGCAGCATGTAGGCACTCTGGTTGACAGTCCCAGCTGAGCCCCGCCTTGCAGTCATCTCAGCACAGATACAGACACAAGTGAAGAAGCCTCCAGAGGATTTTAGGTTCCAACCTTGAGTTCCCACTGGCTGTTGAAGCCTTCCCAGATATCATGAGGCCTTAGATACCATGAAGCAGAAATAGGCATCCCTGATGTACCCTGCCTGAATTCCTGAATCACTGAATACAGGCGCATAATAAAATGGTTTTTGTTTTACACTACTATGGTTGAACTGCCTTGTTAACAGGAATAGATAATTGAAGCCTGCTAGCAATAAAGTTATGGCTGAACTTGATTTGATACAGAAAAATTTGAAATGGAATGTGCTGAACATACAAAGAATTAAAATTCAGGGAAAGTGTGAAATTAATACAAAAAAAAAAGAAAGAGCATTGTATATTTCCATTAAAAATGTTGCTTCTATATTGGTTATGANAAATCTAAGTAAATACCGAATTATGAACTAAGAATGTATCCTCAGGGGCCTTACAAGGAGAATCAGTATTGCAGGTGGCTGCTATAACACATCTGTTGGCTCAAGACCCATGAAGATTTGGGTGGGTCTAAATTTTCTCAGGTCCGTCATAGGAGAAAACAGAACTCAGCATCATCAGATTTCATTTTTGGCAACAGAAGGAAAAGTTCTTTCTTTTCTCTGAGAAAGTCAAGAACCAAGCAAATATAGTTTGATTTTATAAAAATTGATTTTATCTTTTTCTCCTTTCGTTTATATCATCTCAGTAATCTTTTCTACCCTATTTCCAAAAGTTGTTATCTTCTCTACAAAATTCTAACNGGAATAGATAATTGAAGCCTGCTAGCAATAAAGTTATGGCTGAACTTGATTTGATACAGAACAATTTGAAAAGGAATGTGCTGAACATACAAAGAATTAAAATTCAGGGAAAGTGTGAAATTAATACAAAAAAAAAGAAAGAGCATTGTATATTTCCATTAAAAATGTTGCTTCTATATTGGTTATGATTACAAAAATTTTCTTAAAAAGCAAAGGCCTGCCCTCTTAGTATTAAAAACAAACATTTTTTGATCAAAATATGTTTTTTATTATAAAGAAAAAAAGAAAAGACAAAATAAAGATGATGAATTCATTGCTACAAAAAATATTATGTAGCCAGGAATCAAAGTAAAAATTCTTAGGCAGAATTCTAAGAATAATCCCCAATGATGCTCACCCTTTTATAATATGCCCCCTCCCCTGCTTTGGGTACAGGTGGAAGGTGTATATATAATGAGATGTAATCCTCATAATTATTTTACGTTGTATGACACAGTTGACTTTAAAATAGAGATTAGAGAGCAAGATGGCGAGGGGTCTGGAGCGGGCGTGCCAGAGGACAGAGCGAGCCTGAGAAGTGTGCGCTGTGCTGCCAGAGTACTATTTGCATTTCCAAGAGCAACAAAAAACAAATAAATCACTGATCAACTAATCTACAACGAAATAAAGCAACTACAGTCTCAAGGTTTTAGGGCCGATGCAAAAGAAGACTCCTGAGAGCGCCCCAACCGCGCCAGGAGACCGAGCAGCCCAAGGCAACAAAGGCCAGGAAAGACGGCAGCGGTGACGCAGAGACGGAGAGGAAGGTGCGGGACCGGCCCAGCTCTGGGAGCTGTGTGAGGAACCCCCAGCCCAGCCCCGCTTGGGGGGCAAAGGCCCGCCCGGCCCCCGCTTACCACACCAG
>NW_007728382.1:0-1419 GCF_000696425.1 Galeopterus variegatus
GGTGTCCCCAGTACTTCCACAAAGGCATCCCTGAATACAAGTGAATCCCAGTGACTCAGATTTTATGGGGACAGAGGAGCATGTGCACATACCATTAGTGTTCTGCTCGACAGTCTTGTGTTTCACAAAGGCTACATCTCCCTTTTCAACCAGACACCTACAGAAGTCCAGACAGGGGGAGAGAGAAGAGAAGAGGTCAGAGTAATACATCTTTCATTCAGGGGCCACCATATAGATCCAGGCTGGCCATCTGATATCAGCAATTGTAACTTCCATTCTATCATTAAGCAAAGTAAGTAATAACGAAAAAGAAAACAAAGGCTCTGAATTGCTATGTAGTTATANGCAAGTGAACAACCTAACACTTCACCTTAAAGAACTAGAAAAACAAGAGCAATCCAAACCCAAAGTCAACAGACCGAAAGAAATCATTAAGATCAGAGCAGAACTTAATGAAATTGAAACCCAAAAAATGGTACAAAAGATCAGTGAGTCAAAAAGTTGGTTTTATGAAAAGATAAATAAAATTGACAAACCATTAGGATGACTAACTAAAAAAAGAAGAGAGAAGACCCAAATAACAAAAATTAGAAATGTAAAAGGTGACATTACAACCAATACCTCTGAAATACAAGGAATCATTAGAGACTACTATAAACGACTATATGCCAACAAATTTGAGAATCTGGAGGAAATGGATAAATTTCTAGACACACACAAACTACCAAAACTAAGTCAAGAAGATGTAGAAAATCTGAACAGACCAATAAGAAGAAAGGAGATTGAAGCTGTTATCAGAAGGCTCCCAACAAGGAAAAGCCCAGGACCAGATGGANAAATGGATTAAAGAATTAAATATACACCCTGAAACAATACAACTTCTTAAAGAAAACATAGAAGAAACACTTCAGGAAGTAGGACTGGGCATGGACTTCATGAATACAACCCCAAAACCACAGGCAACCAAAGGAAAAATAAATAAATGGGATTATATCAAGCTAAAAAGCTTCTGCACAGCAAAAGAAACAATTAACAGAGTTAAAAGACACCCAACAGAGTGGGAGAAAATATTTTCAAAACATGCTCCTGACAGAGGATTAATATCCAGAATATACAAGGAACTGAAACAACTTTACAACAACAAAAAAAAGTAACACAACTAAAAAATGGGCAAAAGAGCTAAATAGGCATTTCTCAAAGGAAGATATATGATTGGCCAACAGACACATAAAAAAATGTTCAACATCACTCAACATTCAGGAAATGCAAATCAAACACACTGAGATACCATCTCACCCCAGTCAGGATGGCTAATATCCAAAAGACTGTGAATGATAAATACTGGCAAGGTTGTGGACAAAAAGGAACTCTCATACATTGTTGGTAGGACTGCAAAATGGTGCAGCCTCTATGGAAAAT
>NW_007728382.1:2077-3216 GCF_000696425.1 Galeopterus variegatus
ATGCCTCCCCCAGCACATGAAATGTGAATGAAAAACTCAATTCCTTCAAATTCTTATAAGATGCAAATGTCTATGCAACATTTGTGAGGGACTAAAACTCCATCACAAATTTCAATTTGTGATATCCTTCATCCCTTTGAAAAAGAATTTTAACATTCACAGAGCATTTGTTATGTTTTGTGGGTTTTTTAAAGAAATGCAGAGAGTTTGGTAAAACCTGGTATAGAGGTAGTTGACTACTAATTCCCAGTTCACATATCTCTGGGTATGGTATGGAATTATAAACAACTCTGAGCCACTGCAAGTCTCCAAGGAGTTTCAGAAAAGAAATAATAACAAAATGAACTCTGTTTTCTATGGTTCTAACATTAAATTTTACCATATTCCAATCCTTTGAAAATTCATACCATACAGATGATGAACTAGTATATCTGTCAATATCTGCACAAGGCCCAGGGGATCAGACTCGTGTACAGTAAGCCCAATCTTGCTCTCCATCTATTTTAACCTCCTTGTTTCAAGGAAAAGAATCTGTCTCTTCCTGCAGGGACTCGAGAGTTTTGGGGGATAGCTAGCTGAGAAGGTGGGGTACCTGTTGTGCCATATATTGATTTCATTTTGTTTTCTTTTGAGTTTGGAGTCTGTTTGTCAATTTGATATGTACTACTTCATAGCTAAGTTGTATAAGACATATTTAGAAAAAGAAGCCTTTATACATGTTTATGTAAGCAAAGTTTGAGCCTTTTCTCTTAACTGTAATTCTCAAATATGTGTTACCACCAGAAAAAGACAAGATAAAGATGGAAAGGGGGACTACATTGTAAGTCTCGCATACTCTTAAATCTCTGTGGATTTAACAACACATTCTAGTTTGTAAAATTGGAAACTTGTAGAGTCTGAATCGTACTTACTCTAACTCATGGTGTTCTAACTGGAAAATAGGGATAACCTTTGTTTTTCACTTCATTACTGGGAAGTTCAATTACAACACCACCATCATTGTGCATTTCATGGACTCATGAACTACCAGATAACAGAAGGCCTGAAGCAGAAAGTATAGTTAAAAAGTAATAAGGTGGGGCCGGCCCGGTGGCGCACTGCTGTAGTGCGCCGCTTGGGAAGCGTGGCTGCGCTCCCGC
>NW_007728382.1:4290-5800 GCF_000696425.1 Galeopterus variegatus
GATTCAATATTTATTCAACTATAGTAAGGTTTCATCACCTTTGCACTAGTGACATTTGGGGTTGGATAATTCTTTGTTGTACAGTGCTGTCCTATGGATTGTAGGATGTTTAGTTGCTTCTACCCATTAGATGTCAGTAGCACTCACCTCCCCCTGCAACATTGTCACAAGCATCTCCAGACATTGGCAAATGTTCTTTGGGGGACAAATTGCCCCTAGTTGAGAATTGCTAAACTGTACCATACACCTGTCTCTACTGTTTGTGACAGCCAGGTCTGGCAGGCAGTGCCCTGGAGGATCCTGGATGCTTCTCCACACGCTGCTCTACATTTAGTTGCAAAATCTCCCACCCTAAAACATATAGCAGTAATGTACTAGGAACATAAGAATCTCACTTTAGTTCCTAAAAGGAATCTGGTCAAGCCTAGGATATTATTATATTTGTTTCAGGGTTAAAGACTCACCTGAAAGCCCCTGTGTAGCCATAGTATCCCTCTTTGTTGTTAGGCTCACACTTGTTTGGGCCTGAGCCCATGCATAGCTCACAGAGGTTGGAATTTTTGTCAGATCCAGGGGCACAGCTTTGACTGAAAAATTCACCTGCACAGAAGGATAAGAGGAAGTTAGCTCTTCCTGAATCAATACAAGCAGCTTTCATCTAACACATAGCAGGGCTGCATGGCCCAGGAGAGGTAGAACATTTTCAATAATTCTGTGACCTGCCACCACCAGCTTAGGACCTGCCAAGCCATAGGCTTTAAAAGGAATCTTACTGAGGTTGGGAAAAGGAGTAGTGACCATTACAATTCAGGGTGGAGGGGATTCCTTTAGCACCATCACTAATCTAAAGAAAGAAGAAATGGAAATGACACCAAAGGGGACATAAAAGGTTTGGAGATTGAAGGTCTCACTTCCTGAGCTTGTGCCACCTGTTTTCAGTTGTCCCCTTCCCCTACCATTCTTTAGAGGAGCCTTTACTACATCCCCAAGCTCAAGAAAGGAATTTTCCTTGCAGCTCAGCAGCTCTCTCCTGGCTGTAAAAGTTTCCAGGAGACTCAGAAAGCAAAGGTAGGGCCTTTGCTGGTGGGGATGCTGTACCGTCCTGAGCTTTTTGGATGCCACCCCAGCTGCACTTTGCTTCATGTCAAACTGGTGTCACAGATCAACTTGGAGCAGCAGAAGATCTCCAATCCTCACACACACGGGGTTTGTTGGGTTCATAACCAGATTTAGAGGCCTCTCCTTTTTAAGGAATTGCCCAAATTTGGAGGTGGCAGGGAGAAATTACTCAGGAAACTAATGTAAATCAGAAACATTGGAAAACATTTGTCTGTGGGGAACTTACACCTAGAATTTTAAAGGGGTAGAAATAAACTTGTCCGTGATAATATTCAGAGGACACAGAGAATAAACTGATTTCTACTCCTTAGAAGGATGCTAGGAACTGGGTAGTGACTCAGTGAGACTGCCAACAACTTAAGGAGACCTGAGGATCACCCAAACTCACATC
>NW_007728382.1:6648-8033 GCF_000696425.1 Galeopterus variegatus
GCTGAAATAATTGGTTAGACTTCCTGGAAGGCTCCCTTAAAGAGTTGACAGCAGCTGGCATAAACTTCCATTTTCTCTAACCCCTTGGTGCTTGGAGCTGCCTGCATCATGGATGTGATAGCAACCATGGGTGACCTTGAATATGAAAGCCTCATGCTAAGACTGGTGGAGCAGAAAGAGAAAAGGAGCCTAGGTTTCTCATGACCATACCAGCCATGGACTGCTTACCTCTGGTCTTTTTCATGAGAAAGAAAAGTAAATATATATTCACTTAAGCCATCATGAGTAACTGAAATGAACCAGCCTGACTCAGCAACCCAGCTTCCGGCCCTCCTAGAACTTTTCGATATTTCCTGAAGGTTCACTTTTATCAAATTTCACTTCTGTAAAACCAGAGCCCACAGCATCTTGTACCACACCCCTCTCCCACCAGGACCCTTCTTTCTGGCATGGCCCTCACCACAGCTCCTTCCAAGACTCACTCACCAAATTGGCAGTGGTTGATCTTGTTGTAGAGCAAGCCCATGGGGATGTTCCAGCCCGCAGTTCTGTCCACGGCAGTGTGGCAGGACTTCTTGCCTTTCAGAGAGTTCCAGGTGAGGTCAGCATCTGATTTCTTCACTACTGCCACAGCCAAATACCCTACAAGAAAAACACCAGAAAAGGAAGTATTAACACTTCTGGGGCCTCCAATGCGTCTGCTTCCAGTTAAAGGCACCATCTCCCTAGGGAAGCAAAGATGTCCTTAATCATTCATTGTGTCTTAAAAGGACACCCAGTAATTGACTGAGGTGAAGTACAGGGTACTTTTCAGGAGGAGATTACTCTGAACTTTAAAAATGAATGCTAAGAATCTATTATCACTAGAGCAGTGTCTTGTGTATAACCTTTCCCTAAATGCATAAAGTTACTGAAGTTATAAGCCAGCAATTCACACTCCAATGTGTTATATCAGAGGAATGTTTACTGAACAGCTAATGTAAGTCCAACATTTTATAAATTAGCATGTATTGAGATATGTTACACTTCTCACTGTGTAACGGAGATGAAAAAAAAGGATTAATTACTCAAAGCACCATGAATGCGATGAGAACCTGAAGGGACCGCACTTCAGCAACTCCTTTGCTAGAAGGAGAAAACTGGGTACAGCCCCGGTTCAAAGTTAGCTTCTGTTTTTTATTGTAAAGACGAGGAAGTTTCACAAGAAAAATCAGTTGATTCAGTCATTTCAAAAGGACACAAAGACGGGCAGTGTGACAAAAGTTATTTATGGCTAAGGATAGCTTAAACAATGGAAACTAGTAACATTAGTAAAATTAACAACGTGACATTCCAAAGTACAATTTGTGAAAAGCTAAGTTGGTCAAACTGCGATCATTATCTAA